>NC_068316.1:3373808-3507660 GCF_025860055.1 Xyrauchen texanus
TTAATTTTGCATCAGTGTGGGGCAAGGAAAATAATTGAAATGATTTATAGACTGTAACAGTCACACAGTTTACGCCATTTTCTCACTCATGCATGGTTGTTAAAGTAAACGGAAAATATAAAACTATATTAAATATTAAATCAATGGCATGTAGCCGTGTACCTTGCTCCATGTTTTTTCCATGTAAAGACAACAGTAGAACAAAGTTACAAGTTAGGTATCCAAAAGCAGTATAAAGTATTAAATTAGCATTATAAAGAAATAAAATACAACCCCAATTCTGAAAAAGTTGGGACAGTATGAAAATGCTAATAAAAACAAAAAGGAGTGATTTGTAAATTATATTCACACTTTACTAAATTGAAAGCACCACAACTAAACATTATATGATGTTTTACCTTGTGAAATTTATAGTTATTTTGAAAATGTACAGTAATTTCAAATCATATGTTTGCAACACACTCCAAAAAAGTTGAGACGGGCCATTTAATACTAATAGCAATTTGACGAATTGAAATAACAAGGTGATGTGAAACAGGAAATATTTTATCCCCAATTTGGAATGCTCAATTCCCAATGCGCCATAAATCTTCGTGGTGGTGAAGTGACTCCGTGCATCTTATCCGCTGCATCTTATCATGTGGCTTGTTGAATGCATTACCGCGGAGACCTAGCATGTGTGGAGGCTTCATGCTATTCTCCGCGGCATCCACGCACAACTCACCACGTGCCCCACAGAGAGCGAGAACCACATTATGGCGGCAACAAGGAGGTTAACCCAACGTGACTTCACCCACCCTAGTAACCGGCCAATTGGTTGCTTAGGAAGCCTGACTGGAGTCACTCAGCACGCCCTGGAATCAAACTAGCTACTCCATTTGTGGTAGTCAGCGTCTTTACTTGCTGAGCTACCCAGACCCCCTGAAACAGGAGATGTTAAATAGGTGAGACAATCGTGCCATAGTATATAAGGAGCCTCCAAAAACAGCCTAGTCCTTCAAGATCAAGGATCATTCGAGATCTGTGAATTTGCCAACAGATGCTTCAGCAAATAATCCAGCACTTTGTGAACAATGTTCCCCAAAGACAAATTGGAAGGACTTTGGCCATTTCACCATTTACAGTGCAGAATAGAGTTAAAAGATTCAAGGAATCTGGTCAAATCTCTGTGCATAAAAGGCAACCCGAAAACCACTTCTGATTGTGTGTGATCTCTGATCCCTCAGACATCACTGTCTTAAAAAACATCATTCATCTGTAATGGATATCATGAACATGGGCTTGGGATTACTTAGTAAACCTTTGTTAGTCAACACCATTTGCCGCTACATCCACAGATGCAAGTTAAGACTTTATTATGCAAAGCAGAAGCCGTACATCAACGCTGTCCAGAAGCGCTGCAGACTTCTCTGGGCTCAGTCTCAACTTAAATGGAAAGTAGAACAGTGGAATTGTGTATTTTTGTCTGATGATTTCAAGTTTTTTTTTTTTTTTAAAACAGACGTCATGTTATCCGAGCCAAAGAGGAAAAGGACCATCCAAGCTGTTATCAGCGACAGGTCCAAAAGCCAGTGTCTGTATGGACCAGGGGTGTGTCAGTGCCCATTGCATGGGTAACTCATCATTGAGGGCACCATTAATGCAGATAGATATGCAAACATTTTAGAGCAGCATACACTGACATCCAGCACCGTTTTTTTCCAGGGATGTCCCAGAATTTTCAGCAGCAGAACTTCAAACCACATACTGATTTCAAGTGCATGGCTGAATAAGCAGAGAGTGCGGTTGATAGATTGGACTGCAGTCCTGACCTCAAATTGAGAATGTGTGGTGCATTATAAAGCACACTATATGGCAATGAAGACCCCGTACAATTGTGCAGATGAAGACCTGCATAATGGATGAATGGGGGAAAATTCCACTTTCTAAACTTAACCAACAATGTGTCTTCGGTGCTCAAATGCTTAATAAGTGTTATTAGAAGAACTGGTGATGTTTCACAGAGGTAAACACTGGACTGTCCCAACTTTTTTGGAATGTGTTGCAATCATCTGATTTGACATGACTGTACATAAAAAAAAACTATGAAATTCACAAGGTAAAACGTCATCTAATGTTTAATTGTAGTGCTTTCAATTTAGCAAAGGTGAAATATTATTTACAAATCACTCCTTTAAGTTTTTATAAAAACTTGTCATACTGTCCCAACTTTATCGGAATTGTGGTTGTAGATAAAATAGCTGTCTCCCTGCTCTTGTTAGAGATTATTGCAATTATTATAATATGCGCACACCAATATTTTGTCACATATTACTTGATTGTATCACTCCAGTACTCTGTACTTTGGATACTGTTAATGAATGGTATCATTTTATTTATTTAATTTTAGTGTTGATTTGTAAGTAAAGCACCACTATTTAGGTCATGACTACTTTAGATAATGTGTCTGCTAAATGAATAATCAGTTTATTAATTCCCTGAAAATCTTTTCCTTTTTGCAGTGGATTATATCCTGCTAGATTCAAAAGAGAGGGAGCGTCTGTCAATCTCTGCTGTACCCCAGCCATTCCCGTCCCGGGTAATCCATGCACCAGTTCCCTGGACAGAGAGCTACCACGAGGCTCACAGCTGGCTATCACAAAACCTCTGTACTGTGAACCCAATGCTGCTTCACATACACAACCTCTGGATGAGCAGGTCGGCATCTCTAACCCCTCTGTCATGGGATAGTTCAAGAATGAAAATTCTGTTATCATTTACTCGCAAACCTTTGTGACTTTCTTTTTGCCGTAGAACACAAAAGGACAAAATGTGATTATTTGGAAAAAATCTTCACATTGAGCTCTTCTTGGTGTGTTCATGACAGTTTATAAAAGAAGTACATTTGTAATGGAATCGTTCTTTTAAGTCAAATCTTTTTAATTAATTGCTTGATCCAGTTCACAAAATGAATGATTCAGAATAGCTTTACAGATTATAATTTTTTTCTCACACAAATCTATTGTATGTCTTCAGAAGACTTGGAATATAGTTCATAGCTTGTATGGATTGTCTTCATGATGCTTTTATTTTGCTTTTGCAAGCTTAAAAGCCTCAGTCACATTGTATTGTACCTACATGGGAAAAAAGGACTAGTACAAGTCTTCAAATTTTTCTTGTTATACTCCATGGCTGAAAGAAAGTCATAAAGGCTTGGAACGACATGAGAGTGAGTGATGACATAATTTTAATTTAATTGTTTCCTTTAATTAGCGTGATCCTGTTCATAATATGTTTACATCTTTTCATTCATCTGTAGTTTCTCGTCTTTGCGGTTTGTGTGCTTAGACGATCTGCTTTCGGCTGACCTTCCACTCTTGCCAGCTGAATTTGAAGAGCTGATGCACAAACAGTGCCAAATCACACGAGATGAACTGCTTCACAAGTAAGAGACTTTCTGTGCATGTATATATTTGTTTAAGCAAGGAATAGCATGTACTGATGTGGGGGCGGCTGTGGCTCATGTGGTAGAGCAAGTCGGCTGCCAATCGCAGCGTTGGCGGTTCGATACCCGGCCCACACGACTCCACATGTCGAAGTGTCCTTGGGCAAGACACTGAACACCAAGTTGCTCTAGTGCCTTGCATGGCAGCTCTGCTGTCATTGGTGTGTGAATGTGTGTGTGAATGTGTGATTGGAACACAGTGTAAAGCGCTTTGGTAACCTCTAAGGTTAAAAAAAAGCACTATATAAGTGCAGACCATTTACCATTTGATGCACCAGACTTTGGACATTACGGCGTATTTTGTGCCATGAAAATTAATTGACTCACCCTTATGTCACTTCAAACCTGTTTAAACATAAAAGCAGTCGTTGTTTTCCATACAATGTAAGCACATTGTGACCAGGGGGTGTCAATCACCACAAAAGTAGCCTATGTGAATGGTGCTATATTCTAAGTCTTATGAAACCGTATGATAGTGTTTTTGTGAGGATCAGATTCAAATTTAAAACTCGACGCACCAAGTTTTAATATGTTTTCAATAAGAATTACTAAGATTTAAGAACTGTCTGTCTTGTCATTTAAGACGAATTGGCACATTACAAAAATATTTCACTATTAACGAATCCCCGACGACTCTGCCTGGACTCCAAATTACATTTCACTACACAGTACATGCGAGAAGTGATACGAGATACGAAAAGAAATGCATGATCATATGTTATGCATTTCGATGTTATGATGTGTATGTTTTTAATCGCCTAAAGGCATCATATATTTTATTGGTTACAATATGAAAAAGTAACTCCTACTGAAAAATCAACCTATTTGCTCACCTGACTGTCCAAGAGAATTGGCAATTTCTCTCCAACTCTTCTCGTTCTCCACCCGGTTGTTGTATGGTTTGGAGGAAAGATCAAATAGGCGCTGGTGCTCGTTCCAATGTTCCACAAATTTTTCCTCCATTTCTTCGGTCCAAAAATACTTTCTTGATACTGCAGCCATGCTAGTAGATGTTCTGTTGCAGGTACATCAGGACTCCTCCCACTGCAACTCCCATACCCCGTTTCTTGCTCTCTCATTGGCTGTAGGTCAACGCTGCACATGTATTCAGTCAAAACACATTTGACATTACGCGATTTGGAATCGCAGACAGGTCCAGATATTTAACATGCTAGATATCTCGCTGACATCGGCGATGCATCTGCGGTTCTCTTAAATCGTGTCTTTGATAATACATACATTGCATTCGTCGCTCACAGGAGCAAGCTCCGATTTGCCTATGATTTCTGGCTTTTGTCGGCGATCTCCACAAAACTGTCGGCGATTGAAAATGGGGCCTAAAATCGTGTAGTGTAAACTCGGCATAAGGGAAGCAGTACAGATTGAGAAGTCGTACTGTGAGACACATGATATTTTCCAATGTCTGTAAGGTCCATTCTCATGTTCTCTGTGAACTCCGTGAACTTGTCACTGTAGTCACCTGAATCCATCTCTATAATTACAGCTCTCTCTGCACTTAATGGAAGAAATGTATATCCAGGATGCTGTAATTATGGAACTTTAGAATATAACAACCTTCCTTTAATCATCCTAAATAAGATTAAGGCTTCAGGGCTAAAACATGAAGAGTTTTTCTTCTTGCCCAGTCAGAGCATTTGCTCAGAATTTAGGGTTGACTATATTTTTTTGTGTGCCAGAAAAAAAGACTCCAAATGGTCTCACGATGTATATTGTATCTGCCCTTTCCTGGACTGTTGTAAATGTGTGTTTGAATTAGGTCAGGGGTGTGCGGGTGAGTGTGCGTTTGTTTAAATAGTTATCTTCGTCTTGGCTACCTTTGTTCCTGACTCTGTATCCATGGTCCTCTCAAACTACCTAGCGACACGCACACAATACAAGCTTTTAAAATGTTAAATGAGGGTTTGAACAATGGGGAACAAAAGACCTGCTTTAATATGCCAGGTGTCAGTGGTACCGCAGCAACAAACTATATGCATATGCACAGGGAATCATAACAAACAGAATGAAGGACATATTGCTGAAATCGGTTCATGTTCAAATAAACCAATTAGACTAGACAGCCTTAGTCACTATTTTCATTGCCTCTTTTGTTTGTCCATACAATGATAGTGAATGGTGACTGAGGCTAAACGTCTGCCTAACATCTCTTTTTGTGTTCCATGTAAGAAGGAAAGTCATATGGGTTTGGAACAACGTTAGAGCAATGATAAAAGACGTATCATTTTTGGGTGTCATACCTGCTTTCTATGGTGTGTTTGTGTGTCTGTGTATGTGTGCAGTTGGCTGCCATGCTGTGCGTCTCTTTTTGCGACCTTTAAAGACACATGGTATCCACTGGTGCCGAAGAAAGTCACCTCTCCCCCAATACAGGTGGAGAGACTCTTCTTTTGTGTGGCTGCACTGATGTCACTGCAGCTGCGCAGTCTGGTGATCGCATCTCTGCAGGATCTGCTGCAGTTTTTCCAGCTGCATCAGGTATGAAGACATGCGCCCTGATTGAAACCAGTTACACTGACACGATTAGCCATACTGACAACATGTCAATGTGTGTCATCATTGGAATTTTAATGTTGAAATGCAGATGATGGTGTAATTCATATCAAAAACAGTCTCAAATTCTTAAACTGTAAACTAAAACCACAGAAAATTATTATTATAATGGAATTTATTTTATATCAAAATAATTAACTGTATTTAATATCTCATTCTAAAAATTACAACTAAATCAGGCATAAAACAAAGGCAATCTGAGTAAACACAAAATACAGTTTTTAAATGATAATGTTATTTATTGAAGGAAAGAAGTTGTCCTAAACCAACTGGGCAAAAAGTATTTGCCCCCTCCCCTCTTAGTGACTAAATCCCCAAACTTAATGGGGTTCAGCTGGACTAGACACACCCAAGCCTGATTCTTGCCAGCCACGTTCAATCAAATCAACACCGAAATTAAAAATGTTCAGCAGCGTGAAGTTGGCTAAAATGTCTCACTTAGTAGCACACTATGCCAAGGTCGAAAGAAATACCAGAAATGATGAGGAAAAAGGTGATTGAAATACATCAGTCTGGTAAGGGATACAAAGCTGTTTCAAAGGCTCTGGGACTCCAAAGAACCACAGTGAGAGACATTATCTCCAAATGGAGAAAACTTGGCACAGTAGTGAACCTTCCCAGAAGTGGCCGACTTTTCAAAATTCCTCCAAGAGCAGAGTGATGACAAAAAAACCAAGGGCAACAACCCTATCTGCAGGCCTCTCTTGCATCAATAAAGGTCACTGTTCATGACTCCACTATTAGAAAGACACTGGCCAAAAATGGCATCCATGGAAGAGTGGTGAGGCGAAAACCACTGCCGACCCAGAAGAACATTGAGCATTTGTTGCAGTTGTTGCTGCTAAAGGTGGCACAACCAGCTATTAAGTTTAAGGGTGCAGTTAGTTTTTCACAAGGGTGATATAGGTGAACTTTTTTGCTTCAATAAAAAATGTATATTTATTTGAAAACTGATTTTTGTGTTTACACAGGTTGCCTTTGTTTTATGTTATATCTCATTTGAAGATCTAAAAGAATTTAGTAGGAAAAAATACAAAACAACAGAAGAAATCAGGAGTTAAGTCTTATTAACTGTAAATTATGTTAAACAATTATCAGGAGGCATTAGGATAAGCTGTCAAATATTTTGCTGCAGGGCTAACATTAGCTAGCACATAACAAATTTGATCACCAGCCATCTGTTATTTTTCTGGACTTGCTCTTTCCTCGTGCCCGCGCCAGTATAAAGATTTCAGCGTTTGTCCTTATTTTTAATTCAATAGTGTAATATAAGATTACAGGCTCAGAAATGTCTCCAATTGTGTTGTATTAAGGTAGGTATTCCTGGTATTTCAATCAATTTCTTCTAATAATCTCAGACAGGCTACAGCATATGTTTATGTTTATGTTTAATATTTCTTTATAATTAATCAGCACAGCTCTACACTTTTTATGAGTTATTCATGTGTGATGTAATTTTGTAAATGCAGTGAGTTTACGCACCCATCTCTGGAATCTCTACTGACATCGCTTTACTTGTGCGAACCGAAAGTTAACATTACAGACGTCCGCAGTAATTATTAATCTATAGTCAGATATATGTCCGAAAAAATTATTACATCCAAATAGGGCTTTACATAATAGCAATAGTGTATATTGGCTATTGGCTTTGAATGTAGCTCATTCCATAAAATTTGAGAGCCAAAACTATCTGTTTTATAAATGTGCATTTGTTTATTTGTGTTTGTGTATTTGTGTTTGTGTTTCTGGCAGGATGGTAATGATTTTGGTGAGTGTTTTGACGAGCTGCAGTACACACAGCGTTCAGTGTTACTGGTGAAGTTGAGACTAGAGGAGTCCAGAATCATGTTTGAACCCTCACTACAGAGTTGCAATGAACTCATACAACAAGCATTCATGGAAATCATCAACAGCGCACACAACATACCACGGGTACAAACACACACATGTGGATTTTACTGTATTAGTGATTTCATAGATGCAGTGGTCTTCGTACTATAATAATAATATTTACTATATGCCACCCATAAACCTGAACCTCACACAAACCTGTTGACATTATTAGATTTAAAGCAAAACATTATTTAGACAATTTATGAGCTTTTCAAATAGTGAAGACCGCATCACATGCCCTCAGAAGTCGGCTATCAACATACTGTATAAGTGAGGACATTTTCGAAAATGTGGCCCTCGCAAGTATAACCAAACATGCACTCACACACATATACATAATTCAAAATGGGGCTTCCCAACGATGTGACGCATCAGAAGTAAATCACTCCCATTGCAAGTAGGCCTATTATATTCTTATACCAGTGAATTTCCGTTGAAAATAACATTGAATACGTAGTTATTTTCACTATTGCTGATGTCTAGCATTGAGCACTTCCAGTGTAAACAGTACAATGACTCTCATTTACTCATACTTATTTGTGTTGTTCTATTACAGGTGGAGTGTAAGCTTTTCCCATCGATTGGTGAAACTCTAATGCTACGCTCAGTGAGCGCTGAAGAGACGCTGGTGATAGACATGATGGACAGAACCAGAGAGATCTTTCACAGGAACACCGTTGGGCCCCTGAGGTCTACTGTCATTTGGATTACATGCTATCCTTTGCAAAGTTTCAAATTATTAATTTTGTCATCCGGTCATGTCATGTTTGTATATTGCAGGTATTTGGATGTATATAAGACGTACAGTGATGTCCTGGACAAACAAGACATATTAAACTTCCTCAAAGATAAACACTCACTGCAGGGATTTACAAAGGTAAAACAAACACGTACAAATAAACGCAGTAGCAGTGGACTGAAATGGCTGATGCCAATATCTAGATAGCAGGGTGACCAAAGGGCAATATAATGCCATTATATACAACCAGTCAAAAGTTTGGACACACCTGCTCATTCTTTATTATTTCTATTTACCACCATCCATCCATCCATCCATCCATCGTCAACCGCTTATCCTGTGTACAGGGTCGCGGAGTCTATTTACCACATTTTACATTAATAGTAAAGTAGTAAATAATAGTAAAATCAATTAAATAAGGGCTCAGACACATGGAGCAGTAGCCTCATGGGCAACCAATGTTCAAGTTCCCACTGGAGGTCCTTTCTTGATCCAGATTCA
Organism: Xyrauchen texanus; assembly: GCF_025860055.1. Lineage (NCBI taxonomy): Eukaryota > Metazoa > Chordata > Actinopteri > Cypriniformes > Catostomidae > Xyrauchen > Xyrauchen texanus. The sequence continues at coordinate 3,382,997 of NC_068316.1, forward strand.
GTTCCCCCTCTTCTGATTTGCCTTTTCTTGTCTCCCTCTCCACTTTTGTATCAAATAAAGGCAAAACAATTGCAAAAAATATTACTTTGCAAAAAATTGAATAATGCAAAAAGTTTTTGCCTTATTTTCCAGTAAAAAATATCCAGACATCCTTTAAACCAGATAAATGTACTTAATAGATTACATCATATATTTAAAATGACAAACATGGTATTAGGTCTTGTTTTTAGAGAAATATATAAAAAATGTGTTTTCTTTTATATTGCGTAAGTTAATTGGCCGTTTTTATTTATACAAATATTTCTAATACTGTGGTTTGCAGAAAATCATGGTTGTGCAGGATGTGAGGAATGAGATGGCATCTCTGCACGCGACAGTAGCGCTGTCACTCTTCTGTCTGGATGCATCGAACCTCAACCAAGATCTGTGTGACAAAGCAGAACATCTCATAGATCTTCTCACCACATTCGTACTGGAGGAGAGCCGAGAACTCAACAAGAGGTGAGAAAGCTATTACTGCAATAATAGCAAATAAAAATAGATTTGAAGAAGAAGTATTATCATTGGGATATGTGGAGTTTTAATAGTGGAGTCCTCCACAGTCCATTGCAAACTCAGATTCAGATCTGACTCCATTCATGTGTGGAGTGCCAACTTAATGCCATCCAATCAATTCCTAATGGATGCAAGCAAATCCCGCCCTCCATTTTGGTCTTGTTAAGTATCATGTTTCTCTCAAAATGTCACGTTTCAGGTTGTGAATGTTGTTTCATGTTGACATGTTGAGAAAGTGAATTATTGAACAGTTTCACTTGCTATATACAGTTGTACAATGTATACTGTATAATGTATGATATATTACATGTACAGCATTTTTCATCCTCATGCAGCATCTGCCGTCGCTATGATGAAATTACGGACAAAATCCTGAGCAAGCCAAGTAACACAGAGGATATGGTGGCTTTAAATCATTACGTGAAACACACAAGCGAAGTCACCATATACAAACTACGCAATGAGATTGAGGAAGCTGTCCAGCGACTCAACTTCCTGCTTGACTATGCCACTCTACCAGGTAGAAAGCTGCTTTACTTTATGTGTATAGTATGTATGAAAAGACTTACTATATCTATGCCAACACTACTCTAATCACATATATTTACTAATACTTCAACCAATCATATGCTTTTCACTCTCAATCATCCAGTCTAGGTTTTCCTACTGTGTAATGGTAAATGCTCGATCTTCTGTGCGAACGAATCGTTGTTTTGAATACATTTTCTTTTTATGATTCGCAAAACGTTTTAATAAATCATTTGACTTGAAGAACTTTGTTTAGCAAATAAATGGTGACGTTTGAATGATCAATTAGTGATAACCATCAGTATTTAAATAAAGTACAAAAAAAGGAGATGAAAAATGGCATGCAGGTAATTTTGAAAACACATTTTGAGTGATAATTTAAATGAATCTGAATGATCCGATTCGCTAAAATGAATCAGACTCTCCAAAGCTACCATCATGGACTCAGTCCATCATAGTGAATGCATGGCATTATTAAATTCTGCTTCTCGCTCTGAATCTTTCTCTTCTCTTAGCTGAGGATATGAAGTTGGTCAGCATTGTGATTAACTGGCCGGAGCAGATTCTATCTTCCATTGAACTCAGTAAAGTAAAACTGAATGATCAGAAAGATTATGCTGAAATTCATCTGATTAAGAGGTGTGTAAACTCTGACATACACACTAAAACACGACACACACAGCTTACACAAACCTGACGACGATCACACGTTTACATCCTCAGAATACAGAAGTTTGAGGAGTCATTAACGAATTTGGATAAGGAGGTGGAAGTCTTTAAGATGAAAGAGAAGGTAACTTTGGAGGAGATGAAGAACAATGTGATGCTACTCAATAAGATCAGCACTAGCCTGGAGGCCGCCTTCAAAGAACTGGAGGTTTGTGTTTCAGCCCACAAAAATCAGTGTCCAAGTATCCAAATAATTTTTTGTCTTCATTTTGAACAGTATATCTGTTGTTTTATTATTTAAAACCTAAAACAAATGTCTTATCGTGAAAGGTTTTGCTCTACAAGTGTCATTCTCTGTCTTAATGTCTATTACGTGGTACTATTATTGGTCAATCACACCGTTGTGTGGTCAAATGTTTTTGTCTAATGATTGCTACATTTTATATTTGATTGTAGTCCCTGGTAACCAAACCGAAGTGTGTGTTGTTTTTCAGGGCATTAATAAAGAAGAGAGTTTGCTGGAGAGGGAACAGACTCCGTTTCCTATTTTACAGATACTAATGGCTAAAAAACAGCCGTACGATCAGCTATGGACCACCGCTCTTGACTTTCACACCAAATCTGACCAATGGATGAATGGTGAAACACACAGACACACACACGTTTATCTAGATATCTAATAACAGACATCCCATTGGTTCAGCATACACTAACACAGATATGGAGACAGCGTAAACGAGCATGTAGATGTTATCATTAACACTTTATGCTCTGATGGTGTTTTTTAAAGATTTCCTGTTTCAGTGGCATACCCCAAATTAAAAGCCTTGTTTTAACTTGACAATTAAAACAAGGAGGGTCAAGTGTTTGGTATCACTATAAAGAAAATGTTTCCAATATTTTAAGGATACAGATTATGATAAATTCTGAGACTATCAACCTAAGAAACTGCTAAAAAAAAAAGAAAAAACTTGAGCCAAAAGTTTTCTGATTTTCTGATTTTACATTATAACTGTCTGGGTATAAATAAGTTGGCTCTGAAAAACTGAAAAAAAAAAATGTTTGTGTTGATATGACAAAGCAATGAAAAGTTATAACATTACAAAATATATTTTTAAACATAATTGTACACAAGAACTAACCACACATGTCAGCACAACAGTGACTAAAGGTTTGCATAGCTTGCAGACATGATTTTAGTCACGAGATTTCACAGACTGAGTGCCTTTTGACTCAGTAAGTCTGCATCATTGAGTCTGTAGCTGTGTCCTTAATAACACTGGCATGGGGGTCGTGGTCAAGTGTCATCTGTGGGAGAGGGAGAGCGGTAAGGCTTGTCACCTGATAATGCCCCCCATGCCACAGACACACTATACACTATGCACTTACAAAATATAATATGCACTCAGCCATGTAGTGTATGAATTATCAAAGAGTAGAATCATCCTAAATGCAACACTTAACCTTTTTTCACTACACGAAAGCGTTTGCCATTTAACAGCTGGCAGAAGGGACATTTCAAACCCAATCATAATGTTGCCACTAGCTTTAGCTCAATATCCACCCTTAGTTCAACACTTATATCTCAATAATATACATATTCACACAGCATGGTATGATGGTAAAGCATTTATCTCACTTGCGTAAGGTGCTGTCTTTTTGCTAGTCTGTCTGTTTTGCTAGTTGTCATCCCATCCATCCATCCATCCATCGTCAACCACTTATCCTGTGTACAGGGTCGCGGGGGGCTGGAGCCTATCCCAGCTAACATTGGGCGAAAGGCGGGGGACACCCTGGACAGGTCGCCAGTCCATCGCAGGGCCACACATAGACAGACATACACTCACACTCACACTCACATCCACATCCACACCTAGGGCAATTTTTTTTGGAGACACCAATTAACCTAGCCTGCATGTCTTTTGGATGGTGGGAGGAAGCCGGAGTACCCGGAGAGAACCCACGCAGACACGGGGAGAACATGCAAACTCCACACAGAAAGGCCGGGGCAACCAGGGTTTGAACCCACGACCTTCTTGCTGTGAGGCGACAGTGCTAACCGCTGCACCACCGTGCCGCCCTTGCTAGTTGTCATATTCTCTATTATTTACAATTGTTTTGCCAGATCACCATCACTGCCGGTAACTCTGCCCCTTCCGCTATGTATGGCAAGCTACGTGCGCTGAGTGCACGAAGTGTCCAACATTCCACACTCCGTTTTGACGGTTAAAAAATCCATCATTCGGGTACTCGTAGTACACTTATTTCTGTTGCATTTTCAGTGTAAACTTACTACTCGCACTACTTACACTTCAAAATGACGTAAAATAGTTTAGAAGTGTGCGGTTTGGGACGCACCTTGTGTCATGTATTTGGCGCCATCTCCTGGTGGCCATATGTAACATTGTGCTTCATGTGGATTATCTAATGATCTATGCATTCGATTACTTTGTGTGCGAGCTAGTTTGAAAGATAAGCACCTCCTCTAAGTAATGTTATAATATTTTATGTTCCTTTATTTTTCGTCAAGTTATAAGCGAAAACGCAGCATATAAGCAACAACAACAAAAAAAAAGTAAAACACATATTCTTAGCAATTACTCGCTATGTTTTTGTCTTTTAGTACAACAAATAGGCTGGTTGTATTCTACTCTTTGGGAGCTTTCCAACAACATATCACACATGGCTATTTGATCATGATGATTACAAAAATGTGTACAGTGCAAAATGTTTAATAAATTATAAAAATGAAACAATTCTGATTTGCCTGCAAATTTTAATTGATACCTCTTTTGTGTTGTTCAAGACTGTAGTTATCAATATTTGTACTTTTTTTTTTCTCACAGGCCCATCTTAGCTTAAAGAGTTAAAACTATTTTGATTTCAAAGGGTTTAAATTAATCCACTTTAGAGAAATATATCTTAATACCTACAATACTACTTCAAACATTTTTGGAAGTGTATAAAGACATTATTTAGTCTCTTAATGAGCAATTATCTGAACTCATCTGCATGATAACCTCAAGTTTCAAACTAGAACTCAGTCCAAATAATTTCTATCTATTTCATTTCCTGGTTTAGATAAAGCATTGCTGTTTAACAATGTAATCTCAACTGTTCTCTGATCTCAGAAGCATATAGGAAGAATCTGCCTCAGTTACAGTAAATCTGAGTTTGATCATTGTTTTCTTTTTGCGCTCTTTAGGTCCATTCCGTGATGTGAAGGCGGAGACTGTATCAGAGGAGTTGGGAAACATGTGGCGTACCATGTACAAACTAGCAAAGATGTTCCCAGAGCGCTCGGGGCCTGGACGCGTCACAGAGAACTTCAAGAAAAAAATTGACAAGTTCAAAGAGCACCTGCCTATTCTCACAACTATCTGTAATCCGGGTCTTAAGGACAGACACTGGGAGATGGTACGTCTAGAATATGCATTACTTATATCAATAAATGATCTCGAGTGCATATTGCTTTATTGTCAAACTTAGAGCTTCATATCTAGATTCTGATTGAATGAGTTGCTTTTGAAGTTGTTCTAAAATAGGCAATACTGTACACACACACCTGTGACCGCAGAACAATTACATTTTAGCCTACAGTGAGGCTAATGAACTATATTACTTAATGGAACATTATTATGATTCTTAATAACAAAGTAAGTAGAAAATAATGGAACAAAAACTGCTGCTGCCATTTTATAAAAGCAATAAGCCATTTAAAGCTGTGTGTTACCATCATTAACACTGCTTAAAAGACCAGCTTAACCAGCATCCAATTAAATCTATCATAGAAAGAGTTTATGTACATCTAATAATACTGAATGTGTTTTTTAATGTTACCACAAAAAAGATACATTTTCTGTTTCCTTATTGTTTGATGAATGTGAATCATTTTGTCTGATCTCAGATCAGTGCTACCGTGGGGCTTGACGTTAAACCGGAAGTGGACAGCTCACTGATCAAGATGGTGGAGCTCGGAATGGCCAAGTTCTCTGAGAGGTAAGGCTGACCTTTGACCTTTGACATTCTAGAATTCTTTTTGGTTGTAAAAAACAGCATGTTTTTGTGTCAGACCATTTTTGTGTCCTCAATGCCAGAATTACTGTTTTGTGAGTTTATGAGATAGATGTAGATCTCTTTCTCTCTCAGGCTGGAGGAAATTGGTGCTGCAGCCAGTAAGGAATACTCTTTAGAAAAGTCACTGGAGAAAATGAAACAGGAGTGGGCAGAGCTCCGCTTTGGGTTTTCCCAGTACAGGGAGACGGTACAACACACACACACACTTCAATGTAGAAACACAACACACTGCTAGTAGGATCTGATTCCTTGATAAACTGATTCATCTTATTCATAAAACAAATTAGCCAAACACGTTTGTGTAAATCGTTATTAAAATCATTCTTCCATAAAGTGTCCCATTTAATGCAATTTACAATGACACAATTTACATAAGAATTAATTAATAATTTATTTGATTATGATATGATTCTCACAGCAAATGTGTGCAAGCACATGTACACTAGCCATAAATATTTCTTACTGCCCATTAAACTATCGCAATTTAGGGAATATGATAAACCCCAACAAGATCACTGTTACTGAAATGGTATTGTATTTTAACAATGTTTTTACATCTTTCTCTCTGTCTCTCTTTCTGTGTGTGTGAAGGGTACATGTGTTTTATCTGCTGTAGATGATATTCAGGTACTGTTAGATGATCACATCATTAAGACTCAGACAATGAGAGGGTCTCCGTTCATCAAACCTATCGAAAGCGACACAAAGGTTCACATTATACACAACACACATAGACACTCTATTCAACATATAAGAGCTTGATTTATCTTATTGTAAGAGTTTAGGGGTGTTTTTGGTCTTTTTAAATTATATTTTCATGAAAGATTATGAAGACAAACATTTCCTTCTTCTTTGGAATATTGTGCATTGATGAATTTTGCACAAAAAGACTAGGATCATGTATTAAGAAAGTAATTTTGAATTCATGTTGGCTTCACATGCACAAATAAAGCTCTCTGTCTGTATTTAGCTCTGGGAGGAGAAGGTGCAGCAGATGCAGGATATTTTAGATGCAATGTTACAGTGTCAGTCCATGTGGATGTATCTAGAGCCCATCTTCAGCTCAGAGGACATCATCGCTCAGATGCCTGAGAATGGACGCAAGTTTGCCATCGTTGACAGTTGCTGGAAGAATCTCATTTCAGAAGCGGTGTGTGTGTGTTTAAATGGATGGCCTATTTGTTAGAGGCCATGAAATGCTTTATATATATATATATATATATATATATATATATATATATATATATATATATCATTTTATTATCTTCCCTGGGGTCCAGTTTTAATGTTAGTAAAGTTTTTGCACCAAAAAATATTCAGAATTTATTCAAATAAGATAAGATGACCCACCCTGTCTCTGGCCCTCAGTTTTGGCCTCAGTGTCTCCTTTAAACTTCCAGGTAAATGCCAACTGTTATGATTGGCTAACAGTGCAGCCCCTTAAATACAGCCATTTTTAAACCTCAATCAGAAGAGAATGAACAAAGCTCCACAGTGTTGTAAAACTAAATTTCAGGGTTTACACATAACACACATCCACCTCATTGCATCTGAATATATGGAACTGTTCACTCAAGCACAACTGTTCACTCAGCACCATAAACTATCAAACAGTCATGACATTTGAAAAATTAATGAATGAAACAGTTTAATCATGGTTTTGTTATCTTGTCCAATAGTGTTTTTAACTTCCCCATCTTTCAATAACAGTTCCTTTGCAAAGCTTGTATCGTATTATGACTGGTTCAGGAACAATCCATGCTGTTATGAGCTGGGGGAAAAACGCTCACACATAGTCAAATGCATGGAGAAAGGACACACACACATAGGTGCACTGAGGCGCACATTACCGAAAACACATCAAAATGGTCAAAGACATCCATTTAGTGCATGTTTACATACACCAACAATTAAAATTAGTGCAGATGTGCATAAAAACAACAAGAAGCAGCAGCTTATTGACAGAAGATGGTGTCTCCTCTTCAGAGTTGTAACTTGACACCGCGTCTTGTAAATGTGATGCAAAATACATGGCAACAGTCAAAGACTATAGACGAAGACTTTCTAGTTCATTTTTGTATACAAAAATTATTCAAAATAGTCTAGATGGGTCCCCTTTGGTATTCAGGAATAGTTAGCCACATAAGGCGTGTCTGTCATGCTCTCTCGAACTCAGCGCCAGTGGGTGGGGCCAAGGGTGCGATGACTCAAATGATGAATACAAATGAGCAATGTCTAGTGATGTAACGAACACACATATTTTTAAATGAGTTGTTTCAGCTGTGTAGCAACTATAAATGCTCTTTTTTAGACTGGGGAGGATGTTTTGAGTTCTGAAATTGACAGTATGTTTTTATAGTACAGTTTCCTCTTATAAGTCTACATATAAAGGAAAATTGTTCTCTCCATTTCATGACCCCTTGAAGACTCGTAGAATTATTGTGGTGTTTGCTAGAGTAATTTTCACTATTACTTTAGTATAGCTCATACTATTGAGGTGACTCATCCTGCACCATTTGTGCTACATAGCTCAAATCATGCAGCTTGTTGAGGAGAGGTGTGCTGTTACTTTTCTGAGTGATCAAACTTGTGATATTTATCCCTTTAACAGTTAAAGGACACACTTGTGCTGGTGGTGACAGAACAGCCCAACATGCTGGGTCGTCTTCAAGAGTCGAACACCTTCCTGGAGGAAATACAGCAGGGTCTGAACTCATACCTGGAGACAAAGAGACTCTTCTTCCCTAGGTAGTAAAACATAGTGAGATGATTAACTGCGCTCATGCATTTAACTTTTGAATTATGATGTTTTTCTAATGTGGTCTGGGATTTGATTTTATCCATCTGAATTTGATTGGATAGGCTATGATATTATGCGTTAATTCATAATTTTGCCTTGTTGAAATAAGCAGGAAAAAAAAAGTCATTTCAGAGGCAAAGAAAGATATTACATTTTGATTCAAAAACAGACTTTTTTTTAAATAACATGCACTGAAGAATTATCATGCACAGAAAATAAGTGCATTGACATTTATTAAAGGGACAGTTCACCCAAAAATGAAAATTCTCTCATAATTTACTCTCATGCCATCCCAGATGTGTATGACTTTCTTTCTTCAGCAGAACATATTTGAATGAAAATAGATAAATATCTCAGCTCTGTAGGTCCTTAAAATGCAAGTGTATGGTTATCCAACTTTTGAAGCTCCAAAAATCACAGACAGTCAGCATAAACGTTGTCCATATGACTCAACTGGTTAAATGAATCTCTTCTAAAGCTAAACGATCGCTTTAGGTGTGGAATAGATCAATATTTAAATACTTTTTAAACTATAAATTATCACTTCCAGTCTGCTGCAGTACACAAATTCACGAGAGGGCGGAGTTCACGTGGTGTCTCATGTAACGTATCCGCGTCGGCATGTTATAGACGTGATCTCACATTTTCTCTCGGTTCAGACATCCAGGATGAGCATAGAAATGCACCATTTTGAGTAAACAAACAGATACAAATACAGATCTAAACCAAAACCAACAAAGCTTCTGCACAGCGTTCCTCCTACTCAACTGTAAACAGCATTGCTTTTTCAGTTGTGTTGCACGTGTGTCTGTTCTCGCACAAACATGCCAACTTGATTACCTCACACATGCGTACTGCTGCTGACCGGAAGTGATGATTTATAGTTAAAAAGTATTTGAATATTGTTCTTTTTCACACCAAAAGTGAATGTATTGCTTTTGAAAACAAAAATTTGTATGGATGACGTTTATGCTGAGTGTCTGTTCTTTTTGGAGCTTGAAAGGTTGGGTTACCATCCACTTGCATTTTAAGGACCTACAGAGCTAAGATATTTTTCGGTTTTTCTTCAAATGTGTTTTGCTGAAGAAAGAAAGTCATACACACCTGGGATGGCATAAGTGCAAGTAAATGATGAAAGAATTTACATTTTTGGTTGAACTATCCTTTAAGAAAGTAAATATGGTCAGTTTTGAGTTCTCTCTTTGATTTACTGTCAAGGTTTTTCTTCCTGTCTAACGATGAGATGTTGGAGATCTTGTCTGAGACGAAGGATCCTCTGCGTGTTCAGCCTCATCTGAAGAAGTGTTTTGAGGGAATCGCTAAGCTGGAATTCACCCCTGATCTAGAGATCACGGGAATGATCAGCTCAGAGAAAGAGACTGTCCCCTTAAAAGAGACCATCTACCCAGCTAAAGCCAAGGTACAGAGAGAGAGAGAGAGAAGGAGATATGAAGGAATATTTAATTTTCCAACTGGTTCATGGTGGTGTGTGTGTTTGTGTAAGGAAGTGTTCATAACATTTGGTTTCCTTTGTGTTTTAGGGAATGGTTGAGAAATGGCTTCTGCAGGTTGAAGACACAATGCTGATGAGCATCAGAGACGTCATACGGCAAGGAATGGAGCAGTACCCAGAGGTACAAACACATACAGTACATACATTAACCTAATTTACATTTAGAATATGATCAGGTTTGTTTTGTTGTAATTAATGTAACTTAAAAAAGAGGTTACTTTATAAGTACTAAAAGAATCATTAACAGTAACGTTAAGGACCCAGAATCATCTTATGATTCGCATCCATAATCAAATGTGTTTGATTGCGTGTGTTTTAGGTGCCCAGGAAGAAGTGGGTTCTGCAGTGGCCAGGCCAGGTTGTGATCTGTGCATCCTGTATCTTCTGGACCAGCGAAGTTTCTCACGCTATACAGACCAACACACTTCCTGTGAGCACAAACACAATCAAAACAGATTTGATTCAGTGGCTGAATGTTTCATTTTTATATACATGTTTAAAGGGACAGTTTACACAAAAATGACAATTCTGTCATCATTTACCCACTCGCGTCATTTCTTTCAAAACCCATATGACTTTTTAGATGTTTGGCAGTATGTTAGTCTCAGTCACCATTCACTTTCATAACATCTCTTGTTGATACAATGAAAGTGAATAGCAACTTAAGTCATTCTGCCTAACAACTCCTTTTCTATTCCATTTAAGAAAGAAAGTCAAATGGGTTTGGAACAACATGAGAGTAAATTATTTTTGGTTGAGCTATCCCTTAAAACATGAGTGTTTATTTAAAGTCTCTGTAATGCTTTATATGTGTTTTATAACATGTGAAATGTGTGTATCAGGCTTATGTTGAGCAGAGTAACGCTCAGATAGCTGATATAGTTGAGCTGGTAAGAGGGAAGTTGCCCGGTGGAGCCAGAATGACATTGGGAGCTCTTGTTGTCATTGATGTACATGGTAAGTGATTTTTAATTAGAAGCTATTATTAAATATGAAATTATGGAAAATATAAGGTTGTGACATTGTCTTTTGTTGGTTTAAAGAGGTCATTACTCTTCCCTTTGTCCTATACAGCACGTGATGTGGTGAGTAAACTGGCTCAGGACGGCGTCTCATCTTTAAATGATTTCCAGTGGATATCTCAGCTCCGCTATTTCTGGGAGGGTGGAGAAGTCATGCTGAGGATGATCACCACAACAATCCAGTATGGATACGAGTATCTAGGCAACTCACCACGTCTCGTCATAACACCACTTACAGACCGCTGCTACAGGTGCCCACACATAAACAAACACACAGTTTTACTTTGGCTAGAATAAAGAGCCTAACAGTGACTGCCCAGTTTTTCTGCAGGTTCTTACCAGAAATATTTTCATTTTTAATTTCTTGAACCCTACTGGTGAGCTCTGTAGTGATCTATGTGAAAGTGTTGAATTTTGGTTTGGTTCTGTGTCTGTCATGCTGAATGCTGATTGGTCCACAGGACTCTGATGGGTGCTCTGAAGCTGAATCTGGGCGGAGCTCCAGAGGGACCTGCAGGAACTGGAAAAACAGAGACTACTAAAGATTTGGCAAAAGCGCTTGCCAAACAAGTACACACAAACACACACACACACACACACACACACACACACACACACACACACGTTGTGTTTCCTTGTTTTATGGGGACTTTCCATAGACATAATGGTTTTTATACTGTACAAACTTTATATTCTATCCCCTAAACCTAACCCTACCCCTAAACCTAACCTTCACAGAAAACTTTCTGCATTTTTACATTTTCAAAAAACATAATTTAGTATGATTTTTAAGCTGTTTTCCTCATGGGGACCGACAAAATGTCCCCACAAGGTCAAACATTTCGGGTTTTACTATCCTTATGGGGACATTTGGTCCCCACAAAGTGATAAATACACGCTCACACACACACACACACACACACACACACACACACACAGTGTGGTGATAATTTTGCTACATATATTTAAATTTATCCAATATACACTACTAGTTAAAAGTTTGGACACAACTGAATTTACAGTATTTTTATCTTTCTCATGACTTCCTTCTTCTGGAAACAAAAGGAGAAATTTTGAAGACTGTACTGGTTGCTTGCTTCTATTCAATTTCAATTAATGGTGATTGAAGCTTTCAATCATCAAAAAGGATGCAAAAGCGCCAAAAAAGTATAATAAAAATTGTCTATATGACCCATGTGCTATATTCCTGAAGCCATGGCTTTGTGTGAGGAGCAGCTAGAAATTTAAGTTATTATTCTGAAATGTGGAAAATAGTCAATATACACTGATCAGCCACAACATCCCCCTTGTGCCACCAAAACAGTGCAAACCTGCATCTCAGAACAGCATTCAGATATAATATTCTTCTCAGCACAATTGTACAGAGTGGTTATCTGAGTTACTGTAGACTTTGTCAGTTCAAACCAGTCTGGCCATTCTCTGTATATCTCTCTCATCAACAAAGTGTTTCCGTCCACAGAACTGACACTCACCGGATGTTTTTTGTTTTTGGCACCATTTGGAGTAAATTCTAGAGACTCAAATACTCAAACCAGCCCGTCTGTTACCAACCAACATTCATATGATTATCTAATCAGCCAATCGTGTGGTAGCAGTGCAGTGCATAAAAACATGCAGATACAAATCAGGAGATTCAGTTAATGTTCACATCAATCATCAGAATGGGGAAAAACTGTGATCTCAGTGAGTTGGACCGTGGCATGATTGTTGGTGCCAGACGGGCTGGCTTGACTATTTATTTAACTGCTGATCTCCTGGGATTTCCACACAAACAGTCTCTACAATTTACTCAGAATGGTGCCAAAAACAAAAAATATCCAGTGAGCAGCAATTCTGTGGATGGAAATAACCATTCACAAAACATGTTGATGAGAGAGATCAACAGAGATTGGCCAGACTGGTTTGAAATGACAATGTCTACAGTAACTCAGATAACCGCTCTGTACAATTTGGTGATAAGAATATTATCTCTGAATGCTATTCTGAGATGGTGGTTGGCGCTGTTTTGGTGGCATGAGGGGGACCTACACAATATTAGGCAGGTGGTTTTAATGTTGTGGCTGATCGGTGTAAAGAATGAGTAGGTGTTTCCAAATGTTTGACTGGTAGTCTATCAGTAAATTTGTTTTAATTGTTTCAACTAGTTTTAAAATGTTATAATTTTCTTGCATGTTTGTGTGATGTGTAAATGTGTATGTTTAGTGTGTGGTGTTCAACTGCTCTGATGGCCTGGACTACAAAGCGATGAGTAAATTTTTCAAGGGTCTTGCACAGTCTGGAGCGTGGGCATGTTTCGACGAATTTAACCGGATCGAGGTGAGTACTGTAAATATTGACACCAAAGCCTTGCTACAGACAATTTAACAGAGCGGTGATTTGATAGCTGAATTAACTAATTAAACTATTAATACTTAGTTAACACAGTATCTGTCTGTCTATGAGTCTCCCTCTCCCACTCTCTGTCTGTCTCTCTTTATCAGGTGGAGGTGCTGTCTGTGGTCGCTCAGCAGATTTTGAGCATTCAGCAGGCGGTAATGCGGAACATGAAGACGTTTATGTTTGAGGGAACGGAGTTGTCTCTAAACCCAACCTGCTGTGTGTTTATTACCATGAACCCAGGATACGCTGGTAGAGCAGAACTTCCAGATAACCTTAAAGTAAACAAACGCAAATACACACTCATCTGCTCTGACACTGTCCAGCATCATGTCGCATTGCGACGCAATGTTTTCTTAGCAACGTAACAATCAAAATCAACAAAATTCTCCTTAATTTTCAACTCTATTTGATTGCTTTTAAAATTGACATTGCATGGATTGTTTTAAAATAGCAAAATAATTGTACATATATTGGGCCTCATTCATGAAACTTTCGTTGATATGAGTAAATTCTGAGTAATTTGCATGTAAAATGGATATTCACGAAAACGTTCCGCCAGATTCACAAACGCTTTGTACTCCCCAGATTTGTTAGTAAAACGTGTGTATGTTAGTGAATTCCAAACATTCATAAAGTGGGGGCGTGTACACGTTTATTCACAATTATCATAATCCACGGCCATGAAAACACCATATAAGGAAGTCACCAAACTCGCTAATAAATGCTTTTAACATCTCTACGGAACAGTAATGATATCGTTTTTATGACTGAAGTGCATTCATATTGTAACATTTTGATTTTGTAAGCACAAAAGCATCTCAAAAAAGTGAGGGCTTACTGTCATCGCATGTTTTTGCTGTCATATGACGCTCTTTTGTTAATCAAACAGTTTAAGAAGTCAATAAAAATGGTTTGACATGAGTGTAAAAGATTTTTAATCCGGCAGGAGAATGTCCATCACTATTAACCTTCTCTGGTTCAGTTCGCAGCACATCACCAGCATCATTTGTGACACTTCTTGGGTAAATCATGATGGTAAGAGTGATATATTGCAACTGGAAGAATCTTCAGAGAAATTAATAGAATGCCTGAAGAAGATCTTTGACCGAAACACTATAAGATAATACAGAATTGCAAGCTATTCGAGAATATGCTGGCCTTTTCTATTTTTTTACTGTTGTATTGAGTACGCACCTGCCCGCGTTGTGTTTATTTATGGATATAACATCATTGGCATTGACCACACGCTATCATCTGAACACGATTTACCGGTGCCTATAATAAATTATGAAACATAAATTATAGAGCTTATACATATATATATATATATATATATATATACTGTATATATATATATATATATACAGGTGAAACTCGAAAAATTAGAATATCGTGCAAAAGTTCATTAATTTCAGTAATTCAACTTAAAAGGTGAAACTAATATATTATATAGACTCATTACAAGCAAAGTAAGATATTTCAAGCCTTTATTTGATATAATTTTGATGATTGTGGCTTACAGCTTATGAAAACCCCAAATTCAGAATCTCAGAAAATTAGAATATTGTGAAAAGGTTCAGTATTGTAGGCTCAAAGTGTCACACTCTAATCAGCTAAACACCTGCAAAGGGTTCCTGAGCCTTTAAATGGTCTCTCAGTCTGGTTCAGTTGAATTCACAATCATGGGGAAGACTGCTGACCTGACAGTTGTGCAGAAAACCATCATTGACACCCTCCACAAGGAGGGAAAGCCTCAAAAGGTAATTGCAAAAGAAGTTGGATGTTCTCAAAGTGCTGTATCAAAGCACATTAATAGAAAGTTAAGTGGAAGGGAAAAGTGTGGAAGAAAAAGGTGCACAAGCAGCAGGGATGACCGTAGCCTGGAGAGGATTGTCAGGGTAAGGCCATTCAAATGTGTGGGGGAGTTTCACAAGGAGTAGACTGAGGCTTCAAATGTCGTATTCCTCTTGTCAAGCCACTCCTGAACAACAAACAACGTCAGAAGCGTCTTACCTGGGCTAAAGAAAAAAATAACTGGTCTGTTGCTCAGTGGTCCAAAGTCCTCTTTTCTGATGAGAGCAAATTTTGCATCTCATTTGGAAACCAAGGTCCCAGAGTCTGGAGGAAGAATGGAGAGGCACACAATCCAAGATGCTTGAAGTCCAGTGTGAAGTTTCCACAGTCTGTGTTGGTTTGGGGAGCCATGTCATCGGCTGGTGTTGGTCCACTGTGCTTTATTAAGTCCAGAGTCAACGCAGCCGTCTACCGGGACATTTTAGAGCACTTCATGCTTCCTTCAGCAGACAAGCTTTATGGAGATGCTGACTTCATTTTCCAGCAGGACTTGGCACCTGCCCACACTGCCAAAAGTACCAAAACCTGGTTCAATGACCATGGTATTACTGTGCTTGATTGGCCAGCAAACTCACCTGACCTGAACCCCATAGAGAATCTATGGGGCATTGCCAAGAGAAAGATGAGAGACATGAGACCAAACAATGCAGAAGAGCTGAAGGCCGCTATTGAAGCATCTTGGTCTTCCATAACACCTCAGCAGTGCCACAGGCTGATAGCATCCATGCCACGCCGCATTGAGGCAGTAATTAATGCAAAAGGGGCCCAAACCAAGTACTGAGTACATATGCATGATTATACTTTTCAGAGGGCCGACATTTCTGTATTTAAAATCCTTTTTTTTTATTGATTTCATGTAATATTCTAATTTTCTGAGATTCTGAATTTGGGGTTTTCATAAGCTGTAAGCCATAATCATCAAAATTATATCAAATAAAGGCTTGAAATATCTTACTTTGCTTGTAATGAGTATATATAATATATTAGTTTCACCTTTTAAGTTGAATTACTGAAATTAATGAACTTTTGCACGATATTCTAATTTTTCGAGTTTCACCTGTATATGGTAAATGGTCTGCACTTATGTAGCACTTTTTTTTAACCTTAGATGTTACCAAAATGCTTTACACTGTGTCCCAGTCACCCATTCACTCACACATTCACACACCAATGATGGCAGAGCTGCCATGCAAGGCTCTAGCCTGCCATTGGGAGCAACTTGGGGTTCAGTGTCTTGCCCAAGGACACTTCGACATGTGGAGTCGTATGGGCCAGGAATCGAAGCACCAACCCTGCGATTGGCAGCCGACCCCCTCAACCACCTGAGCCACAGCCACCCCCCCAAAAAATCTTTTTTTTTAGACAAATCAAGCTCTTCTGCTGGAAAAATTATAAGCAGAGTTGGGAAAAAATATACTTTAAAATAAGTATAGGCTATGGTTTAAAAAAAATATTTTTTTTAAGCTATTTTATGTTATTCGTAAGATTAATTTCACTAATTTAATTATTAGTAAATTTTTTATTATTTATTTAATTTCACTTCTATCAAAACATAGTCTTGACAGTTTGCCTGAAAGAACACAACAGGTTCGGATGTCTTACGCACGATTTACACGTCGTCAGGAGCAGGTGTAAAATTTGTTCGTACCAACTTACGCTTTGAAAATACGAAAACTTTAAAATTAGAATGGCTTTACGAAAGATTTACACAAAAATTTGTTCTGCTCATGTTTCATGAATGAGGCATATTGTTAGTATTGTTACAACTGCAAAATCATCAAAAGATTTTAAATGTTGGGCCAGACAAGAAATATCACAAACTGGCTTTGCTGTAATGGTCACAAAAAGAATCATGAATAAACTCATACGTGTACAATTTTTACAAAATTAATTATTTGACACAGACAAGGAAAATAAAGTGGCTAGAGTTGCTCTGCACTGCATTAAAATAGACCGAAGTTGCCACAACAGACTCTTGCCTTGTAAACAGCTTCATTGGTTATAATTCTGTTTGCCTTTATGCATTTTAGTTTTGATGCATTGTCTCTTTCACACATAAACAGCATAGAAGTTTAAATTATAAAATTATAAGATCTGCAAAGTAGAATTTTAGACATCACTCCAAATAATATATATCACATTTTGGTCCAGCAGCAAAATCATTATAACATTTCCTGTATGTCTCGTATGTATATATCTGTATAGGCTTTGTTCCGTACAGTTGCTATGATGGTTCCAGATTATGGATTGATTGGAGAGATATCACTTTATTCAATGGGATTTACAGCATCCCGGAGGTAAAATCTATTCAGAGTCATCATTAAACACACTGAACGAGCTGTTTTATTTAACCAGTTATATTCAAGTTGATTCACTTCCTGGTGTCATGTTTTGCATGGCAGCCTGGCGCAGAAAATCGTGGCAACGTATCGCCTGTGCTCGGAGCAGCTCTCGTCTCAAGCGCACTACGATTACGGGATGCGTGCGGTGAAATCGGTCCTGACCGCAGCTGGAAATCTGAAACTCAAATACCCAGTTGAGGATGAGAGTGTTCTGCTGCTCAGGGCACTCATGGATGTCAACATGGCCAAGTTTCTCGCACAGGACTTACCTCTGTTTCAGGTGCGTGAGACTGTGTCTGTGTTGAATATAAATTGAGTTGTTTTCACATTTGGTTAGATTATTTTAAACTCAGGAGTAGATGATGCCTAAAAATGATAAGCATCGTTTGCTTCAGGATATTTTGTTCTTGTTTTAGGTTTTTGGTTAATTTGCATTCATTATATTGGTTTTTAATAGATTGTTTTTGTCACAGAATAAGTTTTAGGATATACTAATACAGCTAGCTTTCTGTGGATGGTAAATGTTGCAGCAAATAGTTGGAAATCCGGTGCATTCAAAATGAAAGACATTTTTTTGCCAAGAAAATAATGACAATGAATTAATTTAAATAGCGTAGGCATTAAATGAATTAAATTCGCTCATCAAAGGGACTCTTGTGTGAAAACACCCTTATAGTCACCACTCTGTTTTTCAATATGTTAATATAATTGTACTCTGATAATGAATGTGGTTAACGGTGATTGTCTTGTGTTTTTTGTAGGGCATCATCACAGATCTGTTTCCTGGAGTGGTGCTTCCCAAACCAGATTATGAGTTACTTTTAAAAGCTTTTCATGACAACATTGCCAAGATGAAACTGCAGCCTGTCCCATGGTTCATCAGCAAAATTATACAAGTACAAATAATATGATGAATAGAATTATATATCATTTCATAATACCTTTTTTTATATATTGTTTAAGTCTTTATTTAAGATCTGTATCTGATACATAATTTGTCATGAATATTGCCTAGGACATTTGAGACATTTACTTTTAGATACGGTTGTTGATCTAGCTAAAAGTATAATTATAAAATGATAGTTCTAAATCTGAGTGGAAGAGCAAAGTACACACACGTTATTTGATTTTATATGAAATGCACCAAGTTACTCAGTTTTACAGTTAGGCTTGTTTTTAGGAGAGTGTTTACTGTCTGTTTATGTGTGTTGTCCAATCAGATTTTACTGCCAGTGCAGCTTTAGAATTTTTAGCGTGTGTGTGTGTGTGTGTGTGTGTGTGTGTGTGTAGGTGTATGAAATGATGCTGGTCAGGCACGGCTTCATGATTGTTGGAGAACCAATGGGAGGAAAAACTTCAGCCTATAAAGTTTTGGCTGGATCTTTGGGAGACCTTTATAAGGGTAATCAATCAAAATCTAATTAATACATAATCAGTTTTAGGTTCAGTTTCAAGTCATTATGTTTGCTGACCTGTCAATAATTTCACTGGACCCATCAATGCATTTATAGCTACATAAGTGTTAAAAATCTTTTATCGGAACCCTTTGGAATTTACTTCATCAAAGTCCCAAGTATAGACAAAACGTCTTGTTTACTGTTGTAACCTCCATTCCCTGATGGAGGGAACGAGATGTTGTGTCGATGTAGTGACACTAGGGGTCGCTCTTGAGAGCCCTGAACACCTCTATTCTTTTGAGAAAAGGCCAATGAGAATTGGCAAGTGGAATTTGCATGCCACTCCCCTGGACATTCAAGTATAAAAGGAGAAGGAATGCCCACTCTCATTCAGGTTTTGTGCTGAGGAGCTGAGCGGGTAGTACAGCGTTGTGGCAAGAGGGGCACAACGTCTCATTCGCTCCATCAGGGAACGGAGGTTACAACAGTAACCATAACGTTCCCCTTCTGTCACTCACTCAACATTGTGTCGATGTAGTGACACTAGGGGTCGCTATAAAAAAATGCCACAACAGCTGAACTGTGTTACATGAACTGCTGATGCAGGGGCAAGCAAGCTGATGCATGTGTAATAGCAGGTGCATCAGTCTGCACGTAACCTCTCCCAACTACCCCAAAAAGACGCCATGTCAAGGGGAACACAATGTGCTTAAGCTAACAATACACAAACAATTATTCTCTTTCGTGTCTTTATTGAACATGTCCCACATCCCACTAAAAATTAACAATAACCCTTGGATTTAATAACAAAGCATTTCCGGTAGCTGCGGATTAGACTTACACAACGTTAAGAAGGAATTGTGGATCATTCTTCCTTACAGAACAGCAATCTCTATTAGGTTGAAGTCTGGACTCCAAAAGGTGCATTTACTTTTTTTCAAATCATTTTGTAGTGGATTTACTTTGATGTTTAGGGTCATTGTCCTGCTGCATCACCCAACTTCTACTGAGCTTCAGCTGGTCCACACCCAACCTGACATTATCCTGTAGAATATCTTGATAAACATGGAAATTAATTTTCCCCTCGATGATGACAAGCAGTTCAGGTCCCAAAGCAGCAAAGCAGCCCCAAATCATGATGTTCCCTCCACCGTATTTCACCGTTGGGATGATGTTTTCATGTTGGTGTAAAGTGCCCTTTTTATGTCATACGTTGTGCTGCGTGTTCTTCCCAAACAATTCAACCGTAGTTTCATCAGTCCACAAAATGTTTGGAGTGTCAAGTTGGTCTTTGGCAAAATTTTGGCGTGCACTAAGATTTTGGTTGGAAAGCAGAGGCTTCCATCGTGGTCTCCTGCCATTGACACATGCCTGTTTGATGTTTTCCATATAGTAGACTCATGAACAGCGATGTTAACCAGTTTCAATGATTCACTTTAAGTCTTTATCTGTTAAATTAGGTTTCTGTTGTACCTCATTGAGTATTCTGTGGTGTGCCCTTTGAGTCATCTAGGCTGGACGGCCACTTCTAGAGAGAGTACCCACAGTACTAAATCATCATTTATAGACAATTTTCTAACTGTGGGCAGATGAATATCTGAGTTCTTTAAGATAACTTTATAACCCTTTTCAGCTTTAAGCAAAGCAACATTTCTTGATTGTAGGTCTTCTGAGATCTCTTTTTTTGAGAGGCATGGTCCACATCAGCAGATGCCTCATGTGAATAGCAAACTCAAAATGTTTGAGTGCTTTTTATAAGTCAAAGTAGCTCTAACCCACACCTTCAAACTTGTTTCATTAATTGCCAGGTTTGCCAACTCCTGACTCTGATTAGCTTTTGTGTATGTCTTTAGCTTAGGGATTCACATAATTTTTCCAACTAACACTGTGAATGTTTGAATGATGTATTCAATATGTACAAGAACAATACAAATATTTGTGTGTTATTACTTAAATCAGATTGTGTTTGTTCATAATCGTAATTTAGATGAAGATCAAACCAGATTTTAAGACAAATTTATACATAAATGCAGGTAATTCCCAAGGGTTCACATACTTTTTCTTGATACTGTCTATATGTCAGAAAGAAACATATTTATATTTATCATTGAGGATTAAGGTTTCTTTATAAAAAAAAAACAAGTTACAACAATTAATGTGGAATTTTCAACCCATTCTGACGGATGCTTCTAAGATTGCCACAAGTAATTTTCACAAATTAAAAACATCCTCATCTTTGTTAGCAAGCTAGAAATCTTAACTTTACCTTGGTGCCATATTAACATAGTAATTCACAACAGCAATGTTTAATACATCACACAAAACCAAATGTTTACGTTTATAAGGCATGAAAACACACGATCAACAGTTGTAAGATGTAGTGAAAGCAGAGCAGAGTACCATGTTTCCTTTATATCTTAGTGTGTGTGTGTTTTTTGTTTTTATAGAAGGGCTGATGGAGGAGTTTGCAGTAGATTTCCGCATTATTAATCCGAAGGCAATCACTATGGGTCAACTCTACGGTTGTTTTGATCCGGTGAGTCACGAATGGTCAGATGGCGTTTTGGCCACCTCATTCAGACAACAGGCCCAGTCCACCTCAGACAACCGCCAGTGGATCATTTTTGACGGGCCCATAGATGCCGTCTGGATTGAGAACATGAACACGGTTTTGGATGACAACAAGAAGGTACATTTGAATATTCCAGGGCTTAGCTTGGAGTGGTGGTGGTATAGTGGGCTAAAGCACATAAAGGTAATCAGAAGGTTGCTGGTTCGATCCCCACAGCCACCACCATTGTGTCCTTGAGCAAGGCACTTAACTCCAGGTTGCTCTGGGGGGATTGTCCCTGTAATAAGTGCACTGTAAGTCACTTTTGATAAAAGCGTCTGCCAAATGCATAAATGTAAATGTAAATGTAGATTTGGTGCTAGTTTCAAATATAATGAAGGGTATTTCCTGTTGAATAGCTCTGTCTGATGAGTGGAGAGATCATTCAGATGAGTCCTAAAATGAGTCTGATCTTTGAGCCTGCCGATCTCGAGCAGGCATCACCTGCTACTGTGAGCAGGTAACCAAACATACACTCTCCTGCTTCATACTGAATGTTGAAATAATGCTCTAATTAAGCTAGGGCTGCAAATAACCTTTATATTATAACGTCTGTCAATTATTTCCTTAAAGCCACATTTTAATTTTCTGCATTTTAATTGAAAAAGCATGTTATTTCCATATACTGCCCAATGCTGTCCTTGCCAAATTTCTCCAATGCTCACCAAATTTAAGGCTATAAGGTAAAAAAGCAGTTTAAAATGCAGCAGGACGCAGCTTAAATCACTAAATTGTAGTAATAAAGTAAAACAAAGGTACAAATGAGTTGTTAGTAATAAAATATATTTGTTTTTACAGTGTGGGTTCAATAATCAGACTATTAGTGTAGATTTTGCACACGTTTTAACTTTTTTAAGCTTCCTTTTACTGTAGATTGACCAGGGCTTGTCATAGAGTTTATGTGTTGTTTATAGGTGTGGTATGATCTATATGGAGCCACATCAGTTGGGCTGGATGCCTCTCAGAGACTCTTATATTAACACATTACCTGAGAGTCTGGCAGATGAACACAGAACACTGGTGAGAAAGACAGTCATACACAATGTCTTAATGTATTGTGTTGCTTGTAATGAGCAGATATAGTTTCTGTACGTCATATTGGTTTACTGATGGCCTGTATGTGCATTTATTGTAGATTACTGATCTCTTTAACTGGCTGGTTGAACCGTGTTTGGAGTTCATTTACCACGAGTGCAGTTTCTTAGTTCAAACATCACCTATTCACCTGGCCAATAGTCTGATGCACCTGTATACCTGCCTACTGGGTACACTGATACACACATTAATACATGTACATTATTCATAAACTGTACTCACACACTTGCACACCTGCATCATTTTCAGTATAGATGTATATTTTTACAATTAATGAAACTGATTTATATGCTGTAGATGTAATACCATTTGTATTCCAGGGTATGTACAGTAACATTGTTCCATTTTAATCCATTCAAGCGTAAATACAGAGAATTTTTAAGGGTTTACAATTGTTTTTTTCAAATGGTCCTTCATCCTTTCACACTTTAAGTGTTAAACTCACATTCTAAATTAATTGTGGTTTGTGTTGATGTGTGTAGATGAGATTTTTCAGTCAGTGCAGGAAGGAGCTGAATCCATGACGAGCCAGCAGGTGACGCTGTGGCTGCAGGGTCTGTTCCTGTTCGCAGTGGTGTGGAGTTTGGGCGGAACCGTCAGTGGCAACAGCAGGAAGAAGTTTGACGTGTTCTACCGAAGCCTTATCATGGGCACAATCAACGATCACCCTCGACCCCAGAGTGTTAAACTCACCAAGAACAACGTCTTCCCTGAGAGAAGTGCGCGTAATGTTTTTGGTTGAATATTTAACGACAAGGTTCCTAGGTCATGAAAAAACCTGGAAAAAACACAGAAGTCACAGAATTTAAGAAAAATCCCCCTTTCTTTTTTTTTTATCCCAATTTGGCATACCTAATTCCCAATGTGCTTTTTAAGTCCTTTTGGTCATGTGGTGATTCGCCACAATCCGTGTCTGAGACCGTCAATCCGTGCATCTTATCACATGGCTTGTTGAGCACCTAGCGTGTGTGGAGGTTTCACTCCATCCACCGCAGCATCCATCCACGCTCAACTCACCACCGAGAACGAATCACATAGCGACCACGAGGAGGTTACCCCATGTGACTCTACCCTCCCTAGCAACCGGGCCAATTTGGTTGCTAAGGAGACCTGACTGGAGTCACTTAGCACGCTCTGGGTTCCAAACTAGCGAACAAGCAAACTCCAGTGGTGATAGCAAGCGACTTTAATTACTATACTATAGTGTTTATTTTAGGGCTTTAAATCAATAAAACATTTAAATTGAATTAATTACATGGTATGACGATTATTTAATTGTATTAATCGCATATATAAATAATTGCAGAGAAAGCCCCTCAAATAACAATAATTTAATATATAATGATTAAATAATTATACATAGTTATATTTATATAATTACAAATAAAATATATATTATAAAAATAATACAGATCATTAAAATGCATTACATGATTTTGGCACACATGAAGCATAAAAAAAAAACACTATAAAAAGTGGCTTTAGAATGCAATATATTGTTTATTTCCATATTATTGAGCGTAAGACCTTCAGTTGGCCTACAGTTCACAGCAACTGAATTCATCAATCAGTCCGAGTCTGGCTTGTCTCATTATGTGTCAATGCACACCTGCATCAGACGGACACTTTAGGAGCCTCTCGGTTGCGTTATAAACATACAGTTTTTAAGGTTGCTGTGTTAATTTAAACGAAGTTTGAAACTTAGAAAAACACATCTTGAGAGCTCTGCCTTTGGATTTGTGCTCCATCAAGCTGTGTTTGTATGCAAGAATGTGTTCTCATCTTGTGTTGACTGATCCCAGGTGGTATTCCAAGCTTGAATGGCCCAGATTGAAGGAATATTCCTTATTGCGGTCCGTGGCATGACTAAGTGTCTACATTTTTTTAATGCTTTATTTTTTATATAATTAATCGCACTGAACTAATGCATTAAATCGACAGCCCTAATTTATTTATATTTCTAGTTATGCTCAACTCTAAAATATTTCTCAATTTTGGCTAGAAATACTTATTTTTATGTGCAATGTCTATGAAATGATTTGAAAAATCATTTCAGTACTAATCAGTATTCATGAGCTAATGGAACAGTCATGGAAATGTATTGGTTAGAAGGTATGGCAAGCTTGAGAACAATTCAGTTAAATTGTTTAATAATCAAAAATATAACCAGTCTCTTTGGATACTTCAGGTATAAAGGGCCTGCTAAAACTTCACACTTGAAAACAAGGCTCTTGATTTGATGGATCTTGCTAATCAGTTGACACATCAGGAATTTTCATATACCATAACTCTTAAAGCATTATTACATAAAGTACATTTTTTCATCGCTAAATCGCAGATATAATGCATCTTTATGAATCTTATCAGCTTTCTGTTTGTTTTGTTCTCCACACAGGTACTGTGTATGATTATTATTTCCATAAGCAGGGCACAGGCCAATGGAACAACTGGACAGAATACATCAGTATAGAGGACAGAGTCATACCTGCTGGTGCAAAAGTAAGTACACTACATCCAAATGTACACAATTATGTACAATTAAGAACGAACCAAATTATAGCGACCACGAGGAGGTTACCCCATGCGACTCTACCCTCCCTAGCAACCAGGCCAATTTGGTTCCTTAGGAGTCCTGGCTGGAGTCACTCAGCACACCCTGGATTCGACCTGCGACTCAAGAGGTTGTAGTCAGCGTCAATAGTCACTGAGCTACCCAGGCCCCTACCTGAAGTTATTTTTGAGACATGGAGCAGCAGTCAAGGACGTTCGTCCAGAGCACGTTTACATAGGAAAACAGAGCAGACGTATGCAAATATGCTTCGGTGTGAACAGCCCCTAATTCACGGGCAAAACAAGTTCAGAAGTCCTGTATATTTTTTCATAAATTACAAACCCGAACCCAATGTCCTACTTGAAAAACTGACTAGAACCTGGCGGACCTCTAACGTGAACCGCTTTAAGAACGCTGACAACAACATATTCGCGCATGGACCCAGAACACCATGTCACACCTCAAGTGGTTTTTGCAGAGCTTTCCTACCAGGGCGGGCCTCTCAATTGCATGGTTTGCATGGTGGTTAAAACCACTACTGTTCTCAATCTGTGTGTGTTACTTGTGCTATTACTCTTTCTCTCAGATTTCTGATCTCATCATACCCACGGCAGAAACGTCACGGCAGCTGTTTTTCCTCAAGACGTATCTGTCCCACGAGGTGCCCATGCTGATTGTGGGACCCACAGGAACGGGCAAGTCTGTGATCAACAACAACTTCCTGCTATCACTGCCCAAGGAGCGCTACACTCCTATCTGCATCAACTTCTCAGCCCGAACCTCTGCCAATCAAATCCAGGACATCATCATGTCCAAACTAGACCGGCGCCGTAAGGGTGTGTTTGGGCCACCAGTGGGGAAGAAATGCATTATCTATGTTGGTAAGAACTACATTTAGATAAAAAATGGATGTGTATATCTTTAACTCCCCTCTAGGGACTGTTTTGTAATGTATATAATGTAAAAAGTCTGATATTTATTTTCTGTTTTAATGGTTTTGGTACAACAATGATTGCAAATGTTGTTTCTTTAGATGACCTGAACATGCCTGCAAAGGAGATATATGGTGCTCAGCCGCCTATTGAACTTCTGCGGCAGTGGATCGATCATAGTCATTGGTACGATAAAAAAGACACCTCCAGATTGGACATTGAGGATGTGCTGTTCATGTCTGCTATGGGGCCCCCTGGTGGAGGCAGAAACGACATAACAGGTATTTTTCTGATCTGAAATGGTTATTATGAGACAGTCGTAGTCATTTTGTTCCTTGTCATTTTTTTTTTATCTGTCCCCTTACAGGACGATTAACACGGCATCTAAATGTCATATCAATTGACTCATTTGATGATGAGACTCTCAGTAACATCTTCACATCCATCACAGACTGGCACTTCAGCAATGGCTTTGATGCCACTTTTTACAGGTGTGTAGATGTACCTGTGTATTGGCCATATCTGCTATTTCCTCATCTAAAAATGTTAAATATGTCTGGTTATGTGTGTTTGTATCAGGTTGGGTAAAATAATGGTTCAAGCAACTATGGCGGTGTATAAGGATGCGATTGAGAGTTTTCTCCCCACTCCATCTA
The DNA here is from genome assembly GCF_025860055.1 of Xyrauchen texanus. NCBI lineage: Eukaryota > Metazoa > Chordata > Actinopteri > Cypriniformes > Catostomidae > Xyrauchen > Xyrauchen texanus. The sequence continues at coordinate 3,409,999 of NC_068316.1, forward strand.
AATCTCACTATATCTTCAACCTGCGAGATTTTGCAAGGGTGATAAGAGGTGTAATGCTCTGTCCATCAGCGCACATGCAGGTAAACACACATATACTGTATATAAAGGCTTGATAAATAAAAGTTTCTTATAAACAGTTTTCAGATTCTTTCTTTTTTATATTTGTTGTTCTCCAGGATGGTGATAAGCTAATCCGCTTATGGATCCATGAGGTTTATCGTGTGTTTTATGATCGACTGATTGATAATAGTGACAGAGAGAAGTTTTTTAACATTGTTAAAGAGAGGACATTAGCGTATTTCAAACAAAGCATGGACAAGGTAATAGCAACATAGGACAGAACATAAATCTATTTGTCTTTTTTAAGTCAGGTTATGTGTAAATCTGAAAAATTTATTTACTTTTTTGCTTTGTCTCTTTGCCACTTGTCAGCTCCTAGGTCATCTCACTCTGTCTGGTAAAGTTGAAGACGACAGCATTCGCAGTCTGTTTTTTGGCGACTACGGCAAACCAGACTCGGCCAGTAAACCTTACGATGAGATCATTGATTTGCGCACAGTAACGCAGGTGATGGAGTTCTACCTCGGTGAGTTTAATAACATCAGCAAAGCACCCATGAACCTCGTCATGTTCCAGTTCGCCATCGAGCACATCTCGCGAATCTGTCGCGTGCTAAAACAAGACAATGGTCACGTTCTGCTAGTCGGCATTGGCGGTTCTGGACGACAGAGTGCCACTAAACTCGCCACTTTTATTAACGACTATGAGCTATTTCAGATCGAACTGACCAAGAACTATAGCATGTCAGACTGGCGTGACAATCTAAAGCACCTGATGCTCAAAGCAGGGATAGAGGGCAGAAAAACAACATTCCTCTTTAGCGACAACCAAATAAAGGACGAAGCCTTCGTTGAGGACATCAACATGCTGCTGAACACAGGAGACGTGCCAAACATCTTCCCAGCAGACGAACGTGCTGATATCATCGATAAGATCCAGGGAATTGCACAAATTGAAGGGAGGAAAATGGACATAACGCCTCTCTCCATGTACAACTTTTTTATCGACAGAGTCAAAGCCAACCTTCATATTGTTCTGGGTACTGTATTCTCGTACACACACACACAAACTGTTAGGGGCGAATTATTCACTAAACAGTCACGGCACTTTTGTGCGTGCAAAAAACTTAATTTGCAATGAGGTTGCAATCAAGTTTAACCAGGTGCTATCAGCACTGAAATAGCACTGCCGTGAGTATTTAAATGACGTCTTTGTCATATATTTCAGCGCAAACATGGCTCCTTTCTTTATAAATTTAGGCTCATTAAAGATTGCACTTTTTATTCACAAAACTCTGCTATTTGCTTGCTGCAATGAACAGCACGCTATTAAAGAAGGTGGTAAACTGAATTTCATTTAAAATAAATGTTTGTGTATATGGTAATGCCAAGTCAAATGTCAGAATAACACAGTATTTTAGTTCAACACAGACAATTGTGTAATTGCATATAAATCTGCATGTGTGTCCAATAGCAATGAGCCCAATTGGTGAAGGCTTCCGCAATCGTTTGAGGATGTTCCCGTCGCTGATAAACTGCTGCACCATCGACTGGTTTCAAACCTGGCCCAAAGACGCCCTGGAGATGGTCGCCAACAAGTTCCTTGAGGATGTGGACTTGGAAGATAACATCAGGACAGAGTGCGCTCATGACCCTGGGTTTATTACGTATTAAAGATAATGGTTTTAGGACTTTCAAGAGATTGTCTGTTTGACTGTTTTATATTCATACAATTTAAACTCCATCAACAGCATTTGTGGCAAAATCTCGTTTACCACTGAAAATTATTTTCTTGTTTTTAAAAATTCAGTTATGGTAACTTTAGTTTGAATTCTTTGCACAAAATAAAAAAGCAGTTCAACAAATACAGTGGAAAGAAAAAGTATGTGAACCCTTTGGAATCAGCTGGTTGTTTTGCATTAGTTGGTCATAAAATGTGATCTCATCTTCATCAAAGTAACGAGTATAGACAAACACAATGTGCTTAAGCTAACAACACACAAACCATTATAATCGTTCATGTCTTTATTAAAAACATCCCATTAAACATTCACAGTGATGTGGAAAAAGTAAGTGAACCCTTGGATTTAATAACTGGTCGATCCTGCTTTGGCAGCAATAAATACAGCATTTATGGTAGCTGCGGATTAGACCTGCTCAGCGTTCAGAAGAAATTTTGGACCATTCTTCCTTACAGAACTGCTTCAGCTCAGCCATATTCTTACTAGGCCTGGTGTGAACGGCTCTCTTTAGGTCATTCCATAGCATCTCTATTGGGTTAAGGTCTGGGCTCTGACTGGGACACTCCAAAAGGTGGATTTACTTTTTTTGAAATCATTCTGTAGTGGATTTACTTCGTTGTTTAGGGTCATTGTCCTGCTGCATCACCCGACTTCTACTGAGCTTCAGCTGGTGCACAGCCACCCTGATATTATCCTGTAGGATATCTTGATCAACTTGGGAATTCATTTTCCCTCGATGAGATCTTCAAAAAATGACTAACAAATACATCTTTTCCATGAGCACTTGACTATGCACTCATTTTTTATCTAAATTGGATACTACTATTCTGATGCTAGTGAAACTTTGTAATGCAGCACTTTCCGTACTGCTGTCTCCTTAAGATGAATTGCTTATGATGTATTATTCCTCTCTTGTAAGTCGCTTTGTATAAATGCACCTGCCAAATGAATAAATGTAATAACCCACACCTTCAAACTTGTTTCATTAATTGGATGTCAGGTTTGCCAACTCCTGACTCTGATTAGCTTTTGTTGACATCATTAGCCTAGGGGTTCACATACTTTTTCCAACCTACACTGTGAATGTTTGAATGATGTATTCAATATGTAAAATAACAATACAATATATTTGTGTGTTATTGGTTAAAACAGATTGTGTTTGTTTATTATTGTAACTTAGATGAAGATCAAACCATAATTGAAGACAAATTTATACTTAAATACAGGTAATTCTAAAAGGTTAACATACTTTTTCTTGCCACTGTAGAACAGAACGCAGATGCCTGGAGATGCATTTTTAACTTTTTAATTTCACACAGCATTTGAGAAATGTGGTCGACATAATTTTTTGTGGTAGTCAACATTATGCCACAAATGCTGTCAATAATGCTAACTTGTATTGAACCCTGAACATTCCTTTAAGGTCTTTGTGTTGTCGTGGACCCATTTGCTAATCTATAATGTCACACTAATGCATAAGAATTCAAATACTAAGGCTGACACTGTCTGTTTGCATCCTCTCGCTCTTTTTTTTATTACTGTTAGGGTGGTTGAAATGTGTAAAACGTTCCAGGAGAGTGTGAGAGAGCTGTCTGAACGGTATTACGCGCAGTTGCGCAGACATTATTACGTCACTCCTACCTCTTATCTGGAGCTCATCCTGACCTTTAAAGCGCTGCTCAACTCTAAACGTAATGAAGTGAATGACCTCAGGAATCGCTACATAGTTGGCTTGCAGAAACTAGACTTTGCTGCATCTCAGGTGAGAGAACAAACGCTTTACCAGTTGTTTTATATTACGCCACATATTACTGTGCTGAGGAGTGAAGGCCAACAAACCTGTATTTAATAAAAATTAAATAGACAAAGGAAGAGTGTGGAGAAACATGGATGGAGGCAGTTTTACAAATATATTTATAATTCAAATTCAGATTGGCCTTTCCTTTAGCAAAAGTAATGTGAAATGTGTCTTTGTTTTGCACAATTAATTCAAAATTTGAGAAAAATGATGTCAACTACAAACAAATAAAATCAGATTAAGTTTATTTTTTTTTATTGTTTTAATCTATGTGAGCCCTAGAATTTCATTAGTGTTCATATAGTCTACTAGAGGACGTAGAAGATATTGGTGTTTACATTGTTATTTTTGTGTGTGGTGCTCAGGTAGCCGTGATGCAGCAGGAGTTGACAGCGTTACAGCCGGAACTGATCGAGACCGCTAAAGAGACCGATAAGATGATGGTAAAGATCGAAAAAGAGACGCTGGACGTTGATGCAAAGAAAGAGCTTGTCAGTGCTGATGAGAAAGTGGCCAATGAAGCAGCAGCTGCTGCTAAAGCTATCAAGGTAACTAAAGACTGGAAACATGCATTTATGAAGCAACCTTTGTTGCAGTGCTTTGACAAAGGTATGATTGAGAAGTTTAAATTGACCGATTTCTTGACGGATAGGATGAGTGTGAGGGGGATCTTGCAGAAGCGATGCCAGCACTGGAAGCGGCTCTTGCAGCTCTGGACATATTGAAACCAGCTGATATCACTGTCCTAAAGAGCATGCAGAACCCTCCTGGTCCTGTCAAACTTGTCATGGAGTCCATCTGTATTATGAAGGGCATCAAGCCCGAGAGAAAACAAGACCCTGGTGGATCAGGTAACAGAATGTGGCACAGATAGAAGTTAGCCTATTGTATTCTGAATAGTTCTTGCTTTAGAGATTTATTAATGTAAAGGACAATAGAAGGATATTTCAAAGGATATTACATTGCGTGTAGCGTGTTTCTGACGGAAACAGTGTTTTCACCATATAAGTTATGCAACGCAAATTACGCAAATTCTGACTAGCACATCATTTAGTTCAAGTTTCTTCTTCTGTTTATATATTGCACTGTTAATATTTTACAGTATCTCATCATAATTTAATCAACTGTATATAAACGAACGTTTTCATCAGTGATTTCGTTGACGAGATTAATGCTGGTTTTAAGCATAAACCTTGCTAAACCTCTTTTGTTATACATACAGAGATAGACAACACTTAAAGAGATAATAACCCCCCTCTCCCCGTTTGACCATAGATTTACTTATATTGTATCTTTGCTTGTATATTTTATAAACTTTTTTTCTACACAGGAAAGATGATAGAGGACTACTGGGGGCCGTCGAAGAAGGTTCTAGGTGACATGAAATTCCTTGAGAGTTTAAAGACGTTCAACAAGGACAATATACCTGCCGCTAACATCAAGAAAATCAGAGAAAAGTTTGTAGACCATCCGGATTTTCAGCCCTCAATAATCAAAAGCGTGTCTTCTGCTTGCGAGGGGCTCTGCAAATGGGTGCGTGCCATGGAAGTGTACGAGCGTGTGGCAAAGGTCGTTGCCCCTAAGAAAGAGCGGTTGCAGTCTGCAGAGGCGGAGTTAGCTGTTCAGATGCAGATGCTCGCCGTAAAACGCGCTGAGCTAAAAGAAGTGGAGGATCGCTTGCAATCTCTGAATGACACATTCGAGGGAATGATACAGAAGAAGAAGAGCCTCGAGGAGAACATTGAGCTCTGTTCTCAGAAACTGATACGAGCTGAAAAACTGATCGGTGGACTCGGTGGAGAAAAGGACAGGTGGACGGAGGCTGCACGGCTACTCGGCATCAGGTACAACAACCTGACAGGCGATGTGCTCTTGTCGTCGGCCATCGTGTCGTACCTTGGCGCATTCACGGTCGACTACCGTGTGGAGTGCCAGCGAGAGTGGCACAAGCTTTGCAATGTGAAGAAAGTGCCATGTTCTAAGGACTTCACTCTTGGCAGCACTCTTGGAAATCAGGTGCTGATTCGGTCATGGCAGATTGCTGGATTGCCTGTCGACTCTTTCTCCACTGATAACGGAATTATTGTCTCAAACTCTCGCCGTTGGCCATTGATGATCGACCCACAGGGCCAAGCCAACAAGTGGATCAAAAACATGAACAAATCCAACAAACTCTCGGTCATTAAACTTTCAGAAAGCAACTACGTCCGCACACTTGAGAATGCCATCCAGTTTGGCTTGCCAGTTCTCCTCGAAAATGTTGGTGAGGAGCTGGATGCAGTTTTAGAGCCAGTTCTCCTGAAACAGACCTTCAAGCAACAGGGTGTAGAATACATGAGGCTGGGCGAGAACACTGTGGAATATTCAAAGGACTTTCGGTTCTACATAACAACAGGTTTGCGGAACCCACACTACCTGCCAGAGGTGGCTGTGAAAGTTTGTCTTTTGAACTTCATGATCACACCATTGGGACTTGAAGATCAGCTGTTAGGGATTGTTGCCTCCAAGGAGAAGCCAGAGCTCGAGGAGAAGAAGAATCAGTTGATTCTTGAGAGTGCTGCCAACAACAAGCGGTTGAAGGAGATTGAGGATAAAATCCTGCACGTCCTCTCTTCTTCAGAGGGGAACATTCTAGAGGACGAAACAGCCATCCAAGTTCTCTCATCTTCTAAGGTCTTGTCAGAAGAGATTTCAGAGAAGCAGAAAATCGCAAGTATGACCGAAAATCAGATTGACGAAACGCGTATGGGCTACCGTCCGGTTGCAGAACACTCTTCTATACTGTTCTTTTGCATCTCAGAACTTGCAAACATCGATCCAATGTACCAATACTCACTCATGTGGTTCATCAACCTGTACCTACAGTCCATCGCTCAGAGCGCCCCTAGTGATGACCTACAGATCCGCATAGCCAACATCCTGGAAAACTTCACCATGCGCGTCTACCGTAACGTGTGTCGCTCTCTGTTTGAAAAAGACAAGCTTCTGTTCTCCCTGCTTCTGACCGTTGGGATCATGCAGGGCAAAGGCCAAGTCGATGACGTTGTCTGGCGCTTTCTTCTCACAGGAGGCGTTGCTCTTGAAAACCCATATCCCAACCCAGCCCCGGAGTGGCTTTCAGACAAATCCTGGTCAGAGGTAGTGCGAGCTTCCGAACTACCGCATCTAGAAGGATTGTTTGAACATGTGCTGGAGAACATTACATTGTGGAAGCATATTTATGATGCAAGTCATCCACAAGAGGAGCAGTTATCAGGGAAGTGGCAAACACTTGTGGGTATGGACCGCATGGTGGTGCTGCGCTGTTTCAGACCAGATAAACTTGTTTTAGCGGTGCAGCAGTTTATCGTAGACAACATGGGCCGCTCATACATTGAGCCACCAACGTTTGACCTGGCGGAGAGCTACAATGACTCAAACTGCTGTTCACCACTCATCTTCGTGCTCTCTCCAGGAACAGACCCTACTGCAGGTAAAGACATTTGTCCAGTTCATATTGTGCTTGCTAAGGCAATCATCACTATAACAATCTCTCATAATTAAAATTAGGGATTCAAACAAGTTTTCATGTATTGTCCAATTATTGTTCCATATTTGTCACCTTGGTTTAAAGGTTCAAATCATAAAGCTGTTTTGTTTGTGTGAATCACATCTATCTCTCTCTCTCTCTCTCTCTCTCTCTCTCTCTCTCTCTCTCTCTCTCTCTCTGTCTATCCACTGTTTTGCTCTGTTTGTTTCTTAGGACTGCTGAAGTTTGCCGATGACCTAGGAATGGGCGGCAGTAAAACCCAGACGATCTCTCTAGGTCAGGGTCAAGGTCCAGTGGCTGAAAAGCTGATTGAAGCAGCACTGACAGATGGCACCTGGGTTGTGCTGCAGAACTGCCACCTCGCAACCAGCTGGATGCCAGCTTTGGAGAAGATTTGTGAGGAGGTCATCACACCTGAGCACACACACACCAGCTTTAGGTACGAATGTCAACATGTGCATATCTAACCCACAGATTTAGATAAACTGACATGACTGAAACCACATCATACTCAGCTATTAAAGGGATAGTTTACACAAAAATGTTTAATTCTCTCATCATTTAGTCACACTCATGCCATCCCACATGTGAATGACTTTCTTTCTTCTGCTGAACACAAGTAAAGATTTTTAGAAGAATATTTCAGCTCTATTGGTCCAATGCAAGTGAACTGTGATCAGACCTTTGAAACTCCAAAAATCACATAAAGGCAGCATAAAAGTAATCCATAAGACTCCAGTGGTTTAATCCATATCTTCAGAAGCGATATGATAGGTGTGAGTGAGAAACTGATACATTTTTAATAATTTTTTATTATAAATTTCCTCTTCCTCTTTCTTTATATTTTGAAAGTGAGAGTGGAGATTTATGGTAAATGGTCTGCACTTATATAGCACTTTTTCTAACCTCAGAGTTTACCAAAGCACTTTACACTGTGTCCCAATCACCCATTCACACACACACTCTCTTACACCAAGGGCAGCAGAGCTGCCATGCAAGGTGCTAGCCTGCCATTGGGAGCAACTTGGGGTTTAATGTCTTGCCCAAGGACACTTCGGCACATGGAGTCGTGTGGGCCGGGAATCAAACCTCCAACCCTGCGATTAGCAGCCGACCCGCTCTACCACCTGAGCCACAGCTGCCCCGGTTATGGTAAAAAAGGACTTAAATATTGATCTGTTTCTCACTCACACCTATCATATTGCTTCTGAAGATATGGATTAAACCACTGGTGTTTTATGGATTACTTTTATGGTTTTTTTGTGATTTTTGGAGTTTGAAAGTTTTGGTCACCATTCACTTGTATTGTCCAACGGAGCTGAAATAGTCTTCTAAAAATCTTCGTTTGTGTTCTGCAGTAGAAAGAAAGTCATGCACATCTGGCATGGCATAAGAGTGAATAAATGATGAGAGCATTTTCATTTAAGGGGGAACTAACCCTTTAAGCAAATCAAGAGCATTACAAAAATGAAGCTTATTTTAGGACCATGTTTGCATTGTGACATTATTCTCATGTCAAGGAAGCATATTTTACTCCCAAATTCTCATTACTGTAATGCAAAAAAAAGTATAATTTTCCTTACTTTAATACAGTAATTTGTGCTTAAGGAATATTGCAAGTGCTTTACTAAAAAAGGGACAAAATAATTGTTTTATGCAAAATTCAGATGCAGGGCTTTTAACAGGTACCAAGAAGAGTGATCATATTACACCTGTGCTGGCCTCAGTGCTTTTGTTACCAATACAATACAGAATCCATTATAAAGTGCTGTTATTTGTATTTAAAGCTTTGCATGGCTTAGCACCATGGTATATTTCGGATTTAATCAGTTTGCACCAATCTCAGAGGTCGTTTCACTCAAATGATCAGCTATGCTTCACTGTTCCTCGATCTCATCTTAAATGTAAAGGGGACCGGGCATTTTTTGGTGGCATCTCCAAGGCTCTGGAATGAGCTACCTTTGCCCATAAAGACTTCCCCCACATTAACTGACTTCAAAAGGGCCCTTAAGACGTATTTGTTTATATTTTCAATTGTTTTTAACATTACTTCATTGTACAGCACTTTGGTCCATGTAGTGGTTTTGAAAGTGCTTTAGAAATAAAGTTGAGTTGAGTAATCAATAAATCAATAAACAATCCTGTAACGGGATCAATGGAAAGGAGGAGGCGAGAACCGGCTTTTCAATATAAATGATAGTTTTAATGAGAAACTTAAAACAAAGACATAAACACACACATGACGGACATGTCCGCTAAGGGAGGGGACAAGGGGAGGGAAACAGAAATAATTAAAATGTCGTTTCAGAGGCCGGTAGGCGAATCCTGCACCCCTGGCAGTGGCCCTGACCGCTCCAGGCGGTCGGCTAGGAGCCCCTTCTCCCCTCGCGGTCGGCGGCCATCGTCCTCGTTCAGGTGGCTGGGCTCCTCGTCCCCCGACAGATGGCCGTGGCTGCTCCATTGGGGTGGATGGTAGTGGCGAGAACTCTACTACGGCGTATCCCTCCTCCTTCTCGGGCTTCGGCACCAGTGTAACGGGATCAATGGAAAGGAGGAGGCGAGAACCGGCTTTTCAATTTAAATGATAGTTTTAATGAGAAACTTAAAACAAAGACACAAACACACACATGACGGACATGTCCGCTAACAATCTCTCTCTCCCGCACGATCCTCTGCAGTCAGCCTTTAACCCTCACGGAGGCATAATTAGCCTAATACGGGACCGGGTGCGTAGGATCATTTTCTTTTTGCCATATATAATTATTACTTCTAAGATGAAATATGAATGTGTTCCTTAATAGTTTTGGTGATTTACTCAAACTCCTGTTTTCTTTCTGTTTCAGACTGTGGTTGACCAGTCAACCATCTGATAAGTTTCCAGTAAGTATCTTACAGAATGGGGTGAAAATGACGAACGAGCCTCCAAAAGGACTGCGTGCAAACTTGCTGCGTTCTTACCTGAGCGACCCCATCTCAGACCCCGGCTTCTTCAACAGCTCTGCTAAACAGGACATCTGGCAGAAGCTGCTTTTCGGCCTGTGTTTCTTCCACGCTCTTGTACAGGAGAGGAGAACGTTCGGTCCTCTGGGTCAGCTGTTTTACTCTCTGTCCTTCATTCACTGTTTCACAGTGCAGATGGGAGCAGAAGTCATTATTTTTGCAATTCCATGTTTTGATGTTAGTGGCACAGAAATGACTTCCGCTTTAAGATATGGGAAAGCAAGCTCTTTTGACAATCTGTATAATGGCCACATGAGTTCACTGTGGTATATATCTTATCAGGAAGACTGGTAATTAATACCTGAATGCCCTGCCTGAAATAAATAAGTACTATCTTAACACCAGGAGTTTTAAAGACAACAGTAAGGATTTGTTTAGTTTTCTCTCTTTGTCTGTTTCTGCAGGTTGGAATATTCCATATGAGTTTAATGAGTCTGATTTGCGAATCAGCATGCGTCAGATTCAGATGTTCCTGGACGAATATGAGGAGGTTCCGCTGGAGGCCCTGAAGTACCTGACGGGTGAGTGCAGGAACATTGTAGCATCACATCCACTTAAACCAAGCACACACTAAACAACTTGCAGTCAGCGCCCTGCAACTACAATAACTTGTTTTTATATATTCTGCTGGTCCTACAGGACTGATCGCAGACTATGTGTATCAGTTACACGACCATTTGTCCCCGACTGAGTTCCTGTGTACACCTGGTATTAATAAGATGAGTTTTGGGGGAGTCGATCACAAGTGCACAAGCGAGACACATCACCATTACACCTGGTCATCTCTTTTTACCACCTGTGTTAGGATTAGGATAAGAAAGCACTAAAAACCAAAACAGTTTGGGCCCAGGTACAGCTGTCTTTAGTGTCCTCACATTTCAAATGGATTGCCCAAAAGGCATCTTTAATGGTAACGAAATTCATTCTCAAACTCGTGATAACGTTTACAAACATGAAAGAGCATCTCGCACCCTTTTTTACGCTTATTTTTGCAAATTTGCAAAGGAAAAATTTAAAACAAAACAGCTGAAAATAATAAAGACAGTGGGTAGGGAGATGTTGGTGATGTTTTATTATATTTTCTAATAATTTTTTGTTTCCTGCTTCTCAATACCTTGCTCTCCTCTTGTGCTCTCTCTATATTTCATTGGCTGTGGCTCATTGTTGATCTTCCGCTCGTTGGGACAGTCCACACACCTGACGAAAAGACGTCTAGATATCTAGCTGGTTTGAAATCTGTTGTAGCGTCTGCGACTAGTTTAAGCATGTCACAGGAGTACGCACACAACAAGACTATTCATTGTGAGATTCGAAACTTTTCGTCGCCGACTCAAAACATCAAAGGAGACGAGCTTGAGTCATGTAGTGTACACTAGGCTTTACCTGCCAACACAGAAACATTGTTAACCCTTTTAACTCTGAATGTGTTTAGATTTCCTGTTTAAACGGGATACCCAAAATTAAAGGCTAATAGCTTGACAAAAAAACAAAACAAAGAGCATGAAGTGTTTGGTGTAATTGTAAAGAAAACTTTTCACATTTTTTAACGATATAGATTATGATAAATTCTGAGTCTCTCAGCAGAAAACAGCAGAGAAATCACACTCAAAAAATTCGACAAAAATTTACTTTTTTCTTATTTAACATTATATATCTCTGGGTGTAAATAAGTTGGCTCTGATTGTTGGTTCCCAATCATGTCAACTGTATCTGAGAAAATGTTTTGTGTTGATATGACAAAGCAATCATTAGTTATACCATTACAAAAATAATACATCATAGTGTACAAAAACATCTCCATGTGACCAAAAGCCTCTCCAAACACATAAAACATAATAATTGTACATAAGAACTAATTACACATGCAAACACAACAATGACTAAAGGTTTGCATAGCATGCAGACATGATTTTAGTCATGAGATTTCACAGAATGAGTTTCATTGTATGTATTGTATGCGTTTCATTTATTTGGCACCATCTCCTGGTGGACATATGTAACATTGTGCTTCATGTGGATTATCTAATGATCTTTGCATCTGATTATCTTGTGTGTGGACTCGTTTGAAAGATAATCACCTCCTCTAAGTAATGATATGTGTTATTTTATATTCCGTTTACTGTGAAGTTCTAAGTAAAAACGCGGCATATAAGCAACACCAACATAATTGTCAAAGACATATACTAGAATATTACTCGCTATATTCTTGTCTCTGATTTAAACAAGCAGGCTGGTTGTATTCTACTCTTTGAGAGCTTTCCAACACCATATGACACATGGCTATTTGTTGAGTTTGATGTTTTTAAGGATTGCAATAATATGTGGTAGAGGTGGTGGTGTAGTGGGCTAAAGCACAGAACTGGAAATCAGAGGGTCGCTGGTTTGATCCCCACAGCCACCACCATTGTGTCCTTGAGCAAGGCACTTAACTCCAGGTTGCTCCGGAGGGGATTGTCCCTGTAATAAGTGCACTGTAAGTCTCTTTGGATAAAAGTGTTTGCCAAATGCATAAATGTAAATGTAAATATGTACAGTGCAAATTATCAAAACGGAACACTTCTCATTTGTCTGCAAATTTCAAAGCACTTGTTCAATTTTGGACATAAATGTCTGCATGCATTGGAAAGTGGAGCTTCTAAGCTTTAAAACGACACCTATTTTGTATTGGTCAAGACTGTAGTTTTTAATGTTTTGACAATTATATTTCTTTCTCACCGGTGGGCACATCCGAGCTTAAAGGGTTAATAGAGATTACCCAAAATACTGGCCTAGCCAAGGAAACTTCTGATAGAGTCCAGAAAGAAAAAAGCATTTAGTTTAGATACAGGGTTCCACAGAATGGAAACCTGAACATTTTAGGGAATATTCTGGCTATGCTCAGCTGTAAAATCGCTATCAGCCAATTGCTCTTTTGAGTGCAATCTATATAAAATTATGTTCGAAATTCGTATCAATAATCACAACCAACTGGACAAGTACTGGAAAAATACTGTCAATTTATTGGTTAAAATGAGTAGTAACACTGTACATAGGTAAACTTGTGTTACAGATGTTTAAAAAATGGACATTACTTTTTTGGAGGCAATGTTGGTACTCTGTGAATTGAAATGCACAAATCAGAAACAATAATAGAATATTATTCTACAATAATAATAACAGAATAACAGAATAGATACAGGTAAGCTCTTCAAAGAGCATATCCTTTTTTTATATGACCCCAACTATCCCTACTGTTTGTTACACCAAATGTTCTTGTGGAACAAGAACATTCACAACAGTCAGAATATTGGGTTTATCAGCTTTTTATGTAATATATTTCTCAGCATCTACTTACTGAATTGCATTTCATTTTGACTCAGTACTAATGTTCTCTCTCATTTTCTCTTCGTAGGCGAGTGTAATTATGGTGGAAGGGTGACTGATGATAAGGACCGGAGGCTGCTGATATCTCTCCTCTCCATCTTCTACAGCTGGGAGCTCATTCAACAGGACAACTACCATGTGTGTGAGGGAGATTTGTACTATGTACCATCACATGGTCCATACCAGGTACACATTCACACACACTGCATACTCTTCTGCATGCATCCAAAACAAAACAAACAATAATAAAAAAAGGTTATTCCAAACCAGAGCATGTGAGCGAAGAGCAGCGGTGTGACACTTTGCTCAATAACCCTCTACACGCATGTGCACTCCGCTCAACCGCTAACAGCCCAAGCAGACGCTCTGCTCAAGTACCACTCACGTGTAAAAAAGTGTTCGCTCTGACATTAAATTTCTCTGTAGTATACTTGGTTCCAAGCACGTACACAGGGGGTAGCTACAGTGGCCCGAGCAACTGCCCCTCTGGGTGAAATATATACTATAGGCCGACATTTATTAAATTATCAAATGATTAGTAACATACACATCTGAAATTATGTGATAGTATTGTTATGTTTTAGTATATAAAATCTCATGTTTATTTTGGACTGGTTTACAACTGCTGTTAGATAATCGGGTCTTCCAGACCTTCCTTATCTTTTGTAATCAGTCAAATAATTCTGTTAGCACACGTCATTGAACATCTTCTAATAAATGTCAGTTCTAAATTACATTTGTTTACTTTAAACAAGCCATCGAACACGCCTCTACAAGTTATAAAACATATGTGTGTTGGCACGGAAACTTGCATACGTTAAGGTGTGGATTTGGATTTGGGAAACTGACCAGCAGTTATGAGGCACTTTATACCGAAAGCAGAAATCGAAATCAACAGGCGGTCAATTAAGTGAGATAATTCCACTATGAAATTCTCTATGTGAGAGCAGAAATCTTTACCAATCAAATGCTCAGTTGTACAAAAGAGGCATGAAAGCAGAATACTCTGCCTGCAAATTAGGACACACTGATCTGCAAGATCACACGTTTATTGGTTTTGCTGCAGGGATTTTTTGCGTGTGTTTGCCGGGATTCAAGGAAATATGCTTTGCCAATGAACAGTATTATTAAGCTTACATATTTAATTGAGGGTGCTCTAACGTTCACAACCCTGCAGAACCAGTCCTGCATCTAGCTGGCAGCTGCACTGACATGATTGCAAAACAATAATATACATTACTTATCTATTCATTTATTATCAAATAGTAGTGTAGCCTACTAGCTCACCTTTTGCAGCACTACCATGTTCGTGTAGCACATCCTCTTGCTTTCTGGCAATGTGACGCGTACGATTCCAAAAGGAATATTTTCTAATTCTCACGGTCTCTCCATACTCCTTAACCTTGATTTATACTTTGCATTTATTTAGACTATAAGGTTTGCAACTTGACTAAAACAATGTTAGAGCTCCATAACCTCAGGCCTAGTGCTTATTTAGCAGATTCCCAAACCAGCATATCACAAAGCACATTCTGGGTTGAGCGAGCGGGACTGAGCGTCCTGAGCGAGCGAAGCATAATCTTCAAATCTCCACTCCGCTCACATGCTCTGTTCCAAACCCAAATGACTTCAAACTCAAAAAGAGATGTTTTTAACAATTGTTGTTCTTTTCTTTCTGGTCGAAGCATACTATAACCCTGGACTGTTAACTTCCATAAAGGACCAAAAAGCATTATAAATCATCATAAATGTAAATGTGACTTGTGCACTATATTCCAAATGTATTCATTGTTAAATCAATTTATAACATTTGCCTCATGATCGGTCACAATACACACAAGAACTAGTGATGTTTGACATCATTGACATCAAATGTGACACAGCGAATCTTGAGGCACCAATTTGAATGTACACAAGTGCAAATGAGATTTGAGAGCTACAGCAGAGAAGATTTTTAAATGAATAACGAAAAACTTTTCCTCTAATTTCTTTTCTACACAGACCTATGTGGAATACATCCGCAACCTACCAATCAGTGCTGAGCCTGAAGTATTCGGCCTCCATAGCAATGCTAATATCACCAAGGACAACCAGGAGACCAATCAACTTTTAGATGGAGTGCTGCTGACCCTACCAAGACAAACAAAAGGCGGAGCCAAATCACCACAGGTGGGAAGAGTCACGGAGTTCTCCATTACATTATCGAAGAAAGATTACCCATAAAACCCAGAGTTTTGGTCATTATTCAGAAACATTTGACCACTGAATACTGTGATTATTCATTTTGACTAATCAGAATCAAGTATTCCAGAGAGCTGTCCAATAAGAATCATGAATAAAGTAATGACTGGCAGTTTATTTTAAGCTGATGGTGTTAGTCTATCTGACAGTGGGTTTGTCTATGTCCATAGGAAGTAGTAGACGAGCTGGCTGAGGGAATGTTGGCAAAACTGCCCCCCCAATTTGACAATGAAAAGGTGTCAAATAAGTATCCAATCCTTTATGACGAATCTATGAACACCGTCTTACGCCAGGAACTCATTCGCTTCAACAGGTAACTGGCATATACTTCACCAAGGCAGAGTACATAGGTATAGTGAACGACTCTTGTGTTACTGGATCAGCACTCTACTCCTAACCCTAAATTCAGATGGAAATGTTTGGATGATGAGAAATTGGTTAAAGTTTCAGCCCTACACCTAACCCTAAAATCTGATTGGTCGATTGGAATGTTTTTTGAGCACCAACAAGGATGTCAATACAGAAGATAACACTGCAAAAAATCAGTTTTGTCCCATTTTTCATTAAAAATATCTAATCAAACTCTTGCTGTCTTACAAACTTTCATGAGGTTTATGCTTTAAACAAGTATTTGCCAATAGGGTAAGACCAAAAAAACTTAAAAGTTTATTTTTCTTACCACATTGGCATGTTGATTTATCTGAAAATAAGACTTGATATCTTAATGTAATTTTTCTTCATTTAAGTCAATTTATTTAACCTTATATTGTTTTCCGTCAAAACTGACCGATAAACCTTTTTTTTCTTCTGAAAACTGTAGTTTATTTCATCCAGTTGGAATAACATTTAATGACTTTACTCACACAGGGCATCTGAACACACAATTGTTTTTTATATGTTTTTTTAGACACATTTTATTGGTTTTATTTCACTAAAACCAAAGTGGCCGGGCATTGGAAATGAATGGATTAGACTACAAAATACAGAAATATGAAGTGTTCAGGAGCATCCCAATCATTTAGATGAGCACATATGTGGATGTGCACACACACACACACACACACACACACACACACACACACTCACACTCACAGACACACACACACACACGTGTTGAGCGCCCTTTTGTGCATCGTAAATCCATTTAAACTCTTTGAGGAATATTTCATGTTGTGTTTGGGCTCGTTTGAATCGGGATCGTCTGCTGTAAGTTACAATATGTCATTGTCTAAGTTATATGTATGTTTTAGGAAGTAATAAGGAAAAAACATGACTACAAGACAACCCTGTTTATTATATTTATGTGTGTCAGTGAGTATTTCATACACTAAAACTCACTGCAGTTTGGCCTGAAACAACTTTGCTCAATGCATTTTACTAATTGAGACCTTTGCAACGATATATAGCACATGGCTATGTATTCTTTTGAATGTTTTTACCAACTCATAAAATATAGTTGTTGTGATACCAAATGAGTAAATTATGAGAACAAAACAGTTCTAATTTGTCAGCAAATTAAAAAGCATTATTTAAGAATTGGTAGGATCAGCTTTATGCATTGTAAGGTCCAGATTCTAAGCTTTAAAATGACACTTGCGGTCATTTTTGACTACAAACACAAAAGGTGTTATCACAAACAAACACAACACAATGGTTAAAGATGTTTAAAGTGTAAGCTATGTTGACTACTGAAGTCCACTGATTTTCAGGCTGTCACTAGTGGTGCGCAGAAGCCTTTTGAACACCCAGAAAGCACTTAGAGGGCAGGTTGTGATGTCAGCAGAGCTGGAGGATGTGTTCAACAGTCTGCTCGTGGGGAAAGTTCCAGCCATGTGGGCTGCGAAGTCCTACCCCTCCCTTAAACCACTCGGGAGCTACATGTCCGACTTTCTCGGCAGGCTGCAGTTTCTACAGGTGAGCAAACATCAACAGCTAATAAACAACTGTTGGGAATCTGGTGGGAATTATTTTTGCGTAAGAAGCAACTGAACCTATCAACAACCACTATTTTGGAAAACTTTGCTTTACTAAACAATTACAAAACTAAATAAATAATTTGTTTTTGTGTTAGGACTGGATTGATAACGGCCCTCCGCCAGTGTTCTGGATATCTGCGTTTTATTTCACGCAGTCCTTCCTCACTGGTGTCTCTCAGAACTTTGCTCGCAAGTACACTATCCCCATCGACTACATCGGCTTTGAGTTTGAGGTTTGTGTGTCCAATATAGTAAAAACGTTTGTGTCATTTAATCATTATTTTCGTAGGTCAAACTTAACGTACACTGCCATTCAAAAGTTTGGGGTCACTTACTCATTCTTTATTATTATTATTTTTTCATCACACTTTAGAATAATAGTAAAGTCATCAAAACTATGGAATAACAGAAATAGAATTATGGGAATTATATTGTGAATCCAAAATAACTAAATATATTTTAGCATCTTCAAAGTAGCCACTCTTACTAATTGAGAGCTTAGAATTTGCAGAAACAAACTCTTGGCGTTGGAGTTGTCACACTGGGATGCTTTTAAAACAGTATTAAAGGAGATCTCATCTATGTTGGGCATTTATTGGCTGCTTTTCTTAATTATTCTGTCCAAGTCATCCATTTCAAAAACTTTTTTTTATTATTTTGTAATGGAAATTAATATGTCGGCACAATTATATTTTCAACACTAATTTCAAACTTATAAGCTTACGCCTTCAGATCAACAGATTTTTAAGATCATGAGAAACATTTCAGGCAAGTGACCCCAAACTTTTGAACAGCAGTGTATGTACCTCCTTATAATTGACACATTTTCTCCCCAATTTGGAACGCCCAATTCCCAATGAGACGCCTCAATCGGGGTGGCGGAGGACAAAACTCAGTTGCCTCCGCGTCTGAGATCATCAAACCATGCATCTTATCATGTGGCTTGTTGAGCGCGTTACCGCGGAGACATTGCACGTGTGGAGGCTTCACACTATTCTCCGCAGCATTCATGCACAACTCACCACACACCCCATTGAGAGCGAGAACCACATTATAGCGACCATGAGGAGGTTACCCCATGTGACTCTACACCCTCCCTAGCAACCGGGCCAATTTGGTTGCTTAGGAGACCTGGCTGGAGTCACTCAGCACACCTTGGATTCGAACACGCGACTCCAGGGGTGGTTGATAATTGACGGTTTGTTAAGTTCTGCCACCTTGGTTACATAGTGTAGAAATCAATTGGAGATTTCCAAGAACAGTGAGACTTTCAATCAAATTTGCAACAATGATAACATATCTGTAAGTGAACAGAATTGATCCTGATGTATACTCACTATAGTACTGTGAACTTTTTAGTGAGTATATCATTACTTAAATGAATCAACATTAATTTATTAACATTACCTTGGACCAAATGTAGGTGTCACCTAAGGGGCCTCAAGATGACAAAAAATTATTTAAAATAAGTTAACCTTAATTATAATCAGGGATGCAAACTCACGAGAGGTGAAAATTGTGAGAAAGTCATAGAAGGTGTTACAGATGTATATTTGTAATTAATTTGTTTGTTGATTGTTGTAAAGCTTTTTTTTAAGCGTTTAAGCTTAAAGTAACCCTTTCAAGTGATTTCAAGCGATGGCTGCCGTTGCTAAAGTAAGATTGGTCAGTAATTTAAGGCGTTTCTAAGACTTCACTGTGTGCGTCTCTTCAGGTGTGTAAGCAGGAAACTCATATGGATGAGAAGCCGGAGGATGGAGCTTACATCCGAGGGTTTTTCCTCGAGGGAGCACGCTGGGACCGAGAGCACATGGTTATCAGTGAGTCTACTCCTAAAGTTCTGTTCGACCAGCTGCCCATCATCTGGCTCAAACCAGGAGAGAGCGCCACATTTCTGCATGAGAACATTTATGTTTGCCCCGTATACAAAACCAGCGCCAGACGTGGAACTCTGTCCACCACTGGCCATTCCACAAACTTCGTGATGTCCATCGAGTTGCCATCGGACAAGCCACAGAAACATTGGATAAATCGCGGCGTCGCCTGCCTGTGCCAACTAGATAACTAGATTTCAGAATGCATTTATGTGTTTACTTTTTAACATGTCATTAACATGCCAAGCACATCAACAACTAAAACAAGCACAAAAGTACAGCAATGATTAGCATATTGTTGACTTACCATTCAATAGCATAATAAAACAAAAATGGCTTTAAGCTGCTGTGCGTAACTTTTGTATGTAAAAATGTCCCCTACCCTCTATGACTCCATGGAGAGTCAATAATAGGTAAGTAATAAGTAGGTTGACTTCATCTTTGGCACCTTCAAAACATTGCTGTTAATTGGAGTTGTCCAACATGTCAACTTTTGGATCAGCCAATGGCGTGAATTTGGGGGTTGTCTCTACCTATTAATTTGCACATTTACTGTTATGATGGGTGGCAAAAAGTAAAGTCATTTTTTATTTTTGCTATTCTGCTTGATGCCGCCCATAGCAAAGAAGTAACACACTAAGGGCCCTATTTTAAGAGCGCTAGCTATGCCATAAGTCATAAGTGCAAAGTCAGTGGGCATGGCCATGAAGTTTTGGTACGTTCGTGCAAGCATGCACTAATTCTAGGCGCAACTGGGTTTGGCGAAATTGCACGTGCAAGGCACAAATCGGTTCATGTGCAATTTAATCCGGAGGTTATTCTCCAGCACCGTCTGCGTCCTATTATATAGTCCATTCTCTCAAGAACCAGTGATATAAACAAAGACAGCACATGCATAAGTCGTTGGTAGTGTAAATTGACAGTATGCAATTAATTAAAAGAATAGAAATATGGATTTACATTATTTTGTGCATTAAATGTATATTTGTTAATTGGGACAGGCTCCTTTAATACGCATGGAAAACATGGTTCCCTTTTACAGTGAGTTAAAAATCACCCTATGACAAATGGTGGAAAATACCAATACAAATTAGATCATAATAATAATAATTAGATTGTAGTGCAGGAACTAAATTTGGACATTGTGCTGCAAACAGACATGCTTTTGAAACGTCTTTGCGGCACTTCATTACCTTACAGCACACCCACAGATAGCGCAAACACGGCACGAAAATTGCGCTTAGAATTACGGCTTTCACAAAGACGTAGCGCACGGTCGTAGCGCATAGCACTGCGCTTTGTGCACTTACGAAAACAGCCCTTTACCCTTATTCAATGCAGCATTCCAGTTGTAATTTTTGAGGTGGATGCATAAACAGTTTATTATTATTAATAATACTAATGATACTTATTATTAATTAAATCAATTAAAACTTTAATTGAAAATCAGACAAGACTTTGTAGAGTAGCATCACCTGAGACACTGTTCATGAAAGCAAGCAATAAATAATATAAGACACGTTATATAGTTCACATCAACACTCCTGCGATACCCTTGCATTGTGACAGATATATTTTCATGATACTACCATTTTAGTTTTAAATAATATGACCGAACAGACTTTATTGTTCCCTGGTGCAACTTAAAAATGATTGAAATCAATTTTATTACCTAAACTGTTCTATAAATGTCTATGTCAGGTGTCATCGTGGGAATGTAGGTACAAGGGTTTGGCTTGTTTCCTCAGTTTCTGCTGAGCTAGCAGTTTCCTCCCTTTCTGAGTGGCGAGACCCATGGGATGAAGATATGTCTGAGAGAGAAGAAATAAAACATATTTCTCACTGATACTCATGAAAACTGACCAGAACATGCACAGGTCATATTTCACAACAAAATCAAGATAATAGAGACGTCCCACGCACTGTCGTAGCTTGCAAATCTTTATTAAATAGCTTTTGTCAAATACCTTCCTCATACATCCTTAATCCTAAAATCAACTGAAAAAACAAGATATTATATTTTGAATAAAGAAAATGTATCTTTTTTTAGGAACAAAAAGATTTTTTGCATTGTGACATCAATATTATTTTCATGACAATTAAGCACATTTGCATTTTTATGCATTTGGGAGGGAAAATGTGCTTAATTGTCTTGGAAACAAATGTTGCAAATCGTTTTTAGGCTTCTTTTTCATTTTGCAAAATATATTTTTTTTCTCTTGATTTTGGGGTGAAATATAACCCAATTCTTAATTGGCTTCTATTCACAAAAATGTAGCAATATTATTATAATAGCTTATGTTAGATGTACACATTTAGATGTACTTACCGGTCTGGGATAAGGGTTTCTATAATGCAGTCCTGCCATGCAAAACAAAATGCATTAGAAATATAGCTCCCCACCCTCCTTTCTCATCTGATAATATCTTTAGATCTACATTTACTACAAACTAAAATCATGTGCTCTAAAATTAACTAGTGAGTATGACACCCACCGATCTCTATCCGAGCCTCACACTCCTCAATGCATCTCTGGATTGATTCTGGCTCGGTCATCTGTAACAGACAGAAGACCGATTAGACCGAGATCCACAGGTACAGTGATCAGCTGATATCATGCCGGTCCACACCTGCTGGTTTTGTCTGAAAAGGGTTCGAGCCTCCTGAGTGATGTACTTCCTCTCTGTGTCTGTATCCTGTAGCAGACCGGACTGTGCCTGCCAACTGCGTGCAATGCGCAGGACCCTCCTGTATAGAGACAGCACATCTGAACGAGACATCAGGACAACCTGTGAACATGACCACATACAGCAATACATTATATCAAGTTTATAATACCTCATATCACATACAAGTATACATAACATTCTACCATATTTGACATTCATCACCAAGGGACCCCCTAATGTAAAAATGCAACATTTTAAAACTTCATAATAACTTATGCTGAACTAGTGTTGATCTAGTTCCTCAGTTAACCAACAGGGAGATTTACATTTGTTTAATGGTGGTATTATTATCAACCAAAGGTGAAAGAAGAGGTTGCTTCTTTCAACCATAAAAAAAAAAGCTATAAAACAAATTGACCACAATTAGAAAAAATATATATATATATATATATATATATATATATATATGGGTATGTGGATGGACAGACATATAGATAAAATGATTTAATAATAATTAAATGCTGCCATTACAGTAACAGGGCCAGGGATACATACAGAACACTAAATTCATTCAAACTGTTATGCTTAATACATATATCAGTGAGAAATAAATTATTACATTGGAAAATAATAACAATTTCGACATGGTGATCTCAGACTTTTGGACCCCACTGTACATCTGTATTTTTCTTTGCAGTTGTTAATTATTATGCTGTTGAATTATTTTGAATAATTGTTATTATCATGCTGAATATTGTATTATTATTATTATTATTATTATTATATTGCATGACCTCTATGTAACTGTTGTGTAAACATTCAAGTACGTGCTTACAATATCTTCATAACAGCGTAAGATAAGATACATACCGTATAATTATTTAAAATGCCATTTATTCATTAGAACTCTAGCTGCAGCATAAATTTGACCTATATTGATCTGTCCTGCACTTCCGCACTCTAGCGTAAACACGTGTTCCCGAATGATGACGTTTCGAAACATCAGCGCTGCACACAAGTTACGCAGCCACATTCATTCAGGATGTTTATTCCAGCTACATCTGCGTCACTTTTATGCAGCCCCATCGAATCTAAACAAAAAGAGAAACTGCGATCATTCAGCGGTAGATCTGCGTGTCTCCGGTTCCGGGCTACAGTTCCGAGCCCATCAGGATCATACCAAACCCCCAACACAAATCCACAGTCGTGTGAGAGCTGATAAAGGTGGTGGTTTACCGGAGCCTGGTCCGGAACAGCGCATGTTCGGGTCCAGGAAGCGATGAGGAGTGAAATGACCATCATGGTCATCTAACGACCCAAAGAGCACCAGAACCACACAAAGAAACAGCATTATTTCTGGTTATATACAGAGATACGGACCGACCCGGTTCTGTTGGAGGGTGGTATTAGCTTTAGCTTTAGCATGACTGCAGGGATGCGCTGATTCGGATCCATTTCATCCTCATTTCACAGGTAAATAAAGACAAAACACTTGAATTGCTGTGTTTCTGTTCTGTATTTACACATATGAGTGTTTAATTGAAGTTTAGTGCTTACAAACTATCCACACACTCACGTGAAGCTAACCTGCTAACATGAGATCAGTTCTTTAAACTCTTTATTCAGTGTTTTATTACTCCTATATTGTCATACATCAACACAATATAATCTGATTTATACGGGTTGTTGCCTCAGTTGTAAATATTAGCAGTCACTTGTATATCAAAAAAAGTTTTCTAATTTATATTTATAGAGACTGAAAAGCTATTTAGACAACATTTTTTGAGTATCATGAGGCGCTAAAAGTGCCCCAAAAGTGCTACATGTATAATTTAGATGCCCAAAAATGTGCCAATGTCAGCCTCAATGTAAAAATAATTTCAATTAAGAGAGATATAAACATAAATATTCATAAAATTGACCTGAGTTTACTTTAAACCAGAGTATATCCTAACTAACATAAGTGTTGGGTAAGTTACTCTAAAAAGTAATCAATTACTAATGACATCTTTTACAGTGTAATGAGATTACTCTACAAGTTACTCTGAAAAGTAATTGCATTACTTATTACTAATTACTTTCTAAAACTCTGATCAACCTCGACCAGATGGAAAATACAAGGATAGACATGAAACTGTTCTTTTAATTCTTTCAAATAAATCAAATAAATTATTCATGAACTAGCAAAAGAATTTAAGGGGGCGGCGTTAAATTAGAAATCATATATTTTAACATTAGATGTTAAATGTCAATTTTAAATTCACTGTTGTTTTATACAGAATTGTTCTTTAGTCTATACAGTTTTTAACATGATTGCATCAGAATTACTGAAAAATTAAGAGCAATCCCTAAATTAATTTAATTACAGTAATTACTTGGTGATGCATTACACCCAACACTGCTATCATAACAGTACTGTGATATAACCATTCCTTTTGCATGTGTACAGTGTATTAACCATGGTATTTGTTGTCGAACCTTAATTTAAATACTCACACCAACATTTTAAGCCTTGTAGACGCTAACAAAAACCTGCCATCGTACTAACACCTTTTTTGACATTGTACCTTGGTAATGACATGTATTTTGGGGGCATATACCATGGGAGGATGATGTAAATACCATGGTAACTGAATGTGTTTTTGATTCAGTGCCATGGTATTGCCAACAGATACCATCGTCGCAGTACCATGGTGCCACCACAGCACTTCTTAATAAGCAGAAAGGACACTTTTATGATCATTCCTCCTTAATCGGAGTGTCTTTATCGCACGTTTATTTACAGTTAACATGAAGTTGACAAAAATAGAACCCATTATTATTATTATTATTATTATTATTATTGACCCCTCCAAACAACTGGCTTCATTTTTGTATATAACATCCAAGTACTAATGGATTAAATAAACATTTTTAATTAAATATCCTGTTCCATTCTTAAATACGTCACATTAGGAATTTGAGATGGGCTGCGAATGCTATTTCATGTTGACTTTAAAGGAATATTCCGGGTTCAATACTGGTTAAGGTCAATTGACAGCATTTGTGGCACAATGTTAATTCCTACATTTCAATTTGTCCCTCATTTTCTATAGAAAAAGCTAAAATCAAGGTAACAGTGAGGCACTTACAGTGGAAGTGAATGGGGCCAATTATTGGACGGTTATAATTTATAAAAGCACTTTTATTTTGTTAAAACCTGTGTATTATTTGAGCCGAATCACAGTATTTAAATCACAGTTTTTATGGTTGTTTTAAGGTTTAAGGCATTAGGTGTAATGGTATTGAAGTTGTAAATTGGATATAACTTTACTCAAAAGGTTAGTCAGTGATTGTATCACACTATATTCATATATCAATGCTTAATTTTTACATCTTGTGTCTATAATTTTGAAACGGTGAGTATTTTAATGTTTACAGATTGGCCCCTATTCACTTCCATTATAAGTGCCTCACTGTAACCCAGAGTTTTGCTTTTTTTTTTTTTTTTTTTTAAAGAATAAGTCAGTCCAAATTACGTTGAGGTAATCAACATTATGCCACAAGTGCTTTCGATTAGGCGTAACTTGTTTTGAACCTGGAATATTCGTTTAAAATTAAAAACCAAGTCTGTTACAACTGTTCCCGCTCTTTCACTCAGGCTAGCGGATGTCACGGCCGTCTTCATGGATTTTTCTCAGATGACACATCTGTTCATTGCACAGGCACCTGGGTGAGTGTCCCATACGAGAACACATGTGTATACTTGATCCATGGTGAAATACTCCCTGTGAACCTGTTCTAATACTGATGAGTACAGCATGTCTTAATCCCAACTCTATAATACACTGCAAGGCATGAGATTGTTTGGACTTCTGGTCCAGTCTGCTGCTTGGTCAATACAGCGTTCCAGCCTTGTTAGATACACAATTTAGTAACAGCTATAATGTGAAACACCTGTTCTTCATATCACTGCGTAGTACCCTTTAGAGCCCAACTATTAACATTTGCAATGGTTACATTAGAGCATCGATGTTCAAGCCAAATCTACGCCCTTGGCAAACAGTATGCCGCTGCTCAGCTGTTTCGAACTTCTTTTTAACTCTTGAGCGAAGCACAATTTTCCCGTGAGTGTGCTGGGGCCTTTAGGCATGGTAGAAATATCAATCCTCATTTGATCAATCCTTATATCGATCTGTTAACTTAATATCCATTGAACTGCATAGTTTGGGCCCTGTTGATTTTTAAATAATATATATTTTTGCATTTTTGATGGAGTGCGTACTCCAGGTAGGGAAGGAGGTATTGCCACAAGTGAAGGAGTTCAAGTACCTCGGGGTCTTGTTCACGAGTGAGGGGACAATGGAGCGGGTGGTTGGCCGGAGAATCGGGGCAGCAGGGGCGGTATTGCACTCGCTCTATCGCACCGTTGTCACGAAAAGAGAGCTGAGCCGAAAGGCAAAGCTCTCGATCTACCGGTCAATTTTTGTTCCTACCCTCACCTATGGTCATGAAGGTTGGGTCATGACCGAAAGAACTAGGTCGCGAGTACAAGCGGCCGAAATGGGCTTCCTCAGAAGGGTGGCGGGCTTCTCCATTAGAGATAGGGTGAGGAGCTCAGTCATCCGTGAGGAGCTCTGAGTAGAGCCGCTGATCCTTTGCGTCGAAAGGAGTCAGTTGAGGTGGTTTGGGCATCTGGTAAGGATGCCACCTGGCCGCCTCCCTAGGGATGTGTTTCAGGCACGTCCAGCTGGGAGGAGGCCTCTGGGAAGACCCAGGATTAGGTGGAGAGATTACATCTCCACACTGGCCTGGGAACGCCTCAGGGTCCCCCAGTCAGAGCTGGTTAATGTGGCTCGGGATAAGGAAGTTTGGGGCCCCCTGCTGGAGCATCTGCCCCTGCGACCCGACTTCGGATAAGCGGTTGAAGATGGATGGATGGATGTATTTTTGCATGATGTACCAAGTTAGTTGGATCCCTGGATAATTTACAACCATAGCTGAGAGGGAATTTGATGAATCGGAATCAAATCAAATTGCATAGAAAATTAATCGGATTGAGAGCTTGTGAACTGGAATCAAATCAAATTGGGAAATGTGCATCCCAGTCCTAACTTAGAACACCTTAGCAACCGCACAGCAATGCCCTGGCAACCACCCACAACACCCTAACATCATAGCAGCAACTCTTTAAGTTTCTCCCATAGTGCGGTCTGTTATGTGCCGAAGTTTAATACTTAATATACGTAATAGTAATAGCAATTCTTCACTAATACATTTAAATGCTGGTGTAGTGGACTAAAGCGCTAAACTGGTAATCAGAAGGTCGCTGGTTCGAACCCCACAGCCACCACCATTGTGTCCTTGAGCAAGGCACTTAACTCCAGGTTGCTCCGGGGGGATTGTCCCTGTAATAAGTGCACTGTAAGACACTTTGGATAAAAGTGTCTTCC
Source organism: Xyrauchen texanus (assembly GCF_025860055.1). Taxonomy (NCBI): domain Eukaryota; kingdom Metazoa; phylum Chordata; class Actinopteri; order Cypriniformes; family Catostomidae; genus Xyrauchen; species Xyrauchen texanus. The sequence continues at coordinate 3,437,682 of NC_068316.1, forward strand.
AAATGCATAAATGTAAATGTAAATGTGTAGCTCAGTCTTGCCTAGTAACAGTTTTGTGACAACTTTGCTCAGGCATTTAGTAATACAGGGTGCTCCACATAGCTCAGCGATTGTGGCCAATCAGAATGAAGGAGGAGCACTGTCTCCGCCTTGTGACGGTCACTGCTTCTGAATGAAAGTGTATGCGATCACACACTAATTACTAGTTCAACAACCACAGTGAATAGAGTTCACCACACTAGTTAGTGCCCTGCCTCGATTTGACGACAGGGTGCAATCAATTGCACATTGTTTAACTGGTTTTCTTTGTTTGGAGTGAATGAGAATTCTGTGCTGACAATTCCCTTATGAGATGATGATGATGATGCCACTATATTTTCTTGTATCATATACTGGTTTGTTGTGTTGCAAAAGTCTAGGGAGTGGTGACCACAGTGAGTCTGTAGTATGGAAGGAAGTGAAGCTCAGGTTCATATTGACCCTTTGACGTTTGTGGACTTTTTGCCGTTAAAATGAGGAACAATATACGTCCAATATAGATTCATGTCATCGTCATTGTTCAGTGGAAGTGGGATGAAAGGGTTGTGAAACTGTTTTACATTAAATGGCATAATAATAGTTTGGTGTTGCTAGTGGTACATTAATTACACACTTTAGCTAACTAAAGTAATTGTGCATCTTGGATTGTGTATTGTTGTTATTTCCTAAATAGTCAAAGAACATGTAAAAAAAAAAAAAAAGTTAGAATATTCCGGGTTCAATTGACAGAATTTGGGGCATTATATTGATTACCACATTTCTACTCATCCCTCCTTTTCTTTAAAAAAGCAAAAATCGAGGTTACAGTGAGGCACTTACAATCGGGCCAATTTGTTTTAGGGTTTTAAGGCAGAAATGTGAAACTTATCATTTTAGAAAAGTACTTACGTTAATTCTTATGTTCAAACTTGTGTATTATTTGAGCTGTCAAGTTGTTTGTATAATTTTAATGGTCATTATGCCATCATTAGGCATACCATAAAATATTGAATATTGATTGGCATGTTATTTTATCGATATGTTTTTGAGGCATTGATAAATTAACATTAGCCGATATTGTGAGGGCCTGGGTATCTCAGCGAGTATTGACGCTGACTATCACACCCGGAGTCACAAGTTCGAATCCATGGCGTGCTGAGTGACTCCAGCAAGGTCTCTTAAGCAACCAAATTGTCCCAGTTGCTAGGGAGGGTAGAGTCACATGGGGTAACCACCTTGTGGTCGCTATAATGCGGTTCGCTCTCGGTGGGGCGCGTGGTGATTTGTGCGTGGCTGCTGCAGAGAATAGTGTGAAGCCTCCACGTGCCTTTTTGTCTTAAAACCTAGTTTGATTTTCATCAAAGTAACTATATTGAAAAAAAGACAATCAGTATTGTTCTTGTACATATTGAATGCATCATTCAAACATTCACAGTGTAGTTTGGAAAAAATATGTGAACCCTTAGGCTAATTATGTCAACAAAAGCTAATTAGAGTCTGGAGTTGGCAAACCTGGCGTTCAATTAATGATATGAGTTTGGAGGTGTGGGTTAGAGCAACTTTGTCTTATAAAAAGCACTCAAACATTTTGTGTTTGCAATTCACAAGAAGTATCAGCTGATGTGGACCGTGCCTCACAAAAAATAAATCTCAGAAGACCTACGATCAAGATTTATTGCTTTGCCTAAAGCTGGAAAGGGTTACAAAGTTATCTTGAAGAACTCAGAATTTCATCTGTCCACAGTTAGAGAAACTGTCTATAAATGGTGATTTAGTACTATAGGTACTCTCTCTAGAAGTGGCTGTCCAGCCAAGATGACCAGAGTGACAGATAAAGACTTGAAGGAATCATTGGAACTGGTTAACATCGCTGTTCATGAGTCTACTCTACAGAAAACATTAAACATGCATGTGTCCATATCAGGACACCACGAAAGAAGCCGCTGCTTCCCAACAAAAACATAACTGTGTGCCTGAAGTTTGCCAAAGACCACCTTGACACTCCACAACGCTGCTGGGCAAATAAGCTGTGGACTGATGAAACTATGGTTGAATTATTTTGAAAGAACAGGCAGCACTACCTATGGCATAAAGAGGGCACTGCACACCAACATGAAAACATCATCCCAACGTTGACATACGGTGGAGGGAGCATCAGATTTGTGGCTGCTTTGCTACTTCAGGCCTGGACCGCTTCCCATCATCGAGGAAAAAATGTATTCCTAAGTTAATAAAGATATCCTACAGGATAATGTCAGGGTGGCTGTGCACCAGCTGAAGCTCAGTAGAAGTTGGGTGATGCAGCACGATAATGACCCTAAAACATCAAAGTAAATCCACTACAGAATGATGACAAAAAAGAAAATCCACATTTTGGAGTGTCCCAGTCAGAGCCCAGACCTTAACCTAACCCCTAGCCATAACATTTGTAGCAGCAAATGTATAGGCAAGCATTATTTGCCAAAATTCTAGCCAAACATATATGTATATATTGTATGTGGAAGTGTTGAGTAATTAATTGAGTTTTTGATTTGTAATCTTCAGGGCATGGTGACTGCTGTCCATCAGCCAGAGCAGCGGCGTCTAGCGAGAGCCGTCTGGTCCTGAAGGAAGACGTATAGGTGACGACACGGACAGGAGGACGAATCCAGGACAGAGAGCGAGAGAGACATGGGGCAGTGTGTGACTAAATGTAAAAACCCCACGTCCTCTCTAGGCAGCAAAAGTGGAGAAAAGGATTCTGGTAAATCTCACGGAAAGAAGGGTGGTAGCGGTACGGGGGCCGTGCACAAGGAGGATGTATCCGCCAAGTCCTCCGCCGACATCATATTCAACGGCACCAAAGTGTCAGAGGTCACCGTGGATGGCAGCATGGCTCCACCTACATCGGTGGGTGACGTGCTGCGGGAGCTGCCCGCACTGGACGGGGAAGGCATGTCGCTCGCACGGATTGAGGAGATGTTCTTGCGTTATAAGGACGAATATGAAGATGCCATCTTGGAGGAGGGAATGGAACAGTTTTGCGATGATCTGTGTGTCGATCCGGCCGAGTTTAAAGTGCTGGTGCTGGCATGGAAGTTCCAGGCTGCTACAATGTGCAAGTTTACAAGGTAAGGATAAACAGTTTGAAGTGTGTGTGTGTGTGTGTGTGTGTGTGTGTGTGTGTATGTATTTGTGTGTGTGTGTGTGTCTTAAAGGACCTGCTGCAAATGTCTTTGTGCCAGATTCCACAGGATACCTTGAAGGGTCTTGTAGAGTCCATGCCTCGATGGGTCAGAGCTGTTTTGGGGGCACGAGGGGGACATTTGGCAGGTGGTATTAATGGTGTGTGTGTACTAAATGAGTAAATATAAAGATGGAGAGATGACCGATTTGGACTTCCTCATTGTTCCTGAGAAGGTGTGGCTTTAACCGATGGACCTGATTATGCACTAGTTATAAATGTTAGCTGATTTGTAATGCAATAAAAAATATAATCATGTAAACATAAAGTAGGCTGACTGTAATCTGATTATGCATATTTTTAAATGTCATCTAATTGCAGGTACTTGATTTTTGTAACCTGATACGTGATTCAGATTACATGTAATCAGTTACCGCCCAACACTGCCTGTTTTAAACCAGTGATTGTTTTTGTGTGTATGAGAAGCGTTTTGAAAGCACTGTGAAGACCCCGAACATTTTAGTGTGAACGTGGACATAAAGCCAACATTAAATGGAATTTGCGACCCATTTTATTTCCAAAATGACACAAAATAAAATGCTAAAACTTGATAATATCCATTGAGAATTGTCGTTTCAGAGGCAGAAAACATGCAATGTTACTTTTTTGGAATAACGTGCACCAACGAATTGGGCACAATAAAACGTGCAATGTGTATTCGTAAAATAAATGTGGTCCAAGTTTGAATTTGGTGTGACATAAAGCATTATGGGGCAGCTGTGGCTCAGGTGGTAGAGCAGGTCGCCCACAGGGTTGGTGGTTCGAATCCTGGCCCACATGCCGAAGTGTCCTTGGGCAAGACACTGAACCCCAAGTTGCTCCCAATGGCAATCTAGTGCCTTGCATGACAGCTCTGCCTTCGTGCGTGTGTGTGTGCGTGTGTGTGTGTGTGTGTGTGTGTGAGCGTGTATTTATCACTTTGTGGGGACCAAATGTCCCCATAAGGATAGTAAAACCCGAAATTTTTGACCTTGTGGGGACATTTTGTTGGTCCCCATGAGGAAAACAGCTTATAAATCATACTAAATTATGTTTATTGAAAATGTAAAAATGCAGAAAGTTTTCTGTGAGGGTTAGGTTTAGGGGTAGGGTTAGGTTTAGGGGATAGAATATAAAGTTTGTACAGTATAAAAACCATTATGTCTATGGAAAGTCCCCATAAAACATGGAAACACAACATGTGTGTGTGTGTGTGTGTGTGTGTGTGTGTGTGTGTGTGTGTGTGTGTGTGTGTGTGTGTGTGTGTGTGTGTGTGTGTGAGTGAGAAGCATTCTCAAAAATATATATATATATATATATTATAAAAAATAATAATACAGATCATTAAAATGCATTACATTATTTTGGCACACAAGTATTAACAAAAGACAATACAAAAATTGGCCCGTAGACTGCAATATATTGTTCTTTACCACTAGGTGGTGCAAACAGGTGTTGATGAAGATCAAGACCAACATGGAGAGGACCTGGAAAATTGCCAGTTTTGATAAATCTATTATTTTCAGTCTCTTCGGCATTCCTGCAGCTAAACAACAGTAGTGAATACCCAACTTACAGTTTAATTCATTTATGAAAACTGACTATTTTCCATTGACAACAATGCAGGTGAAACTTGGATAACCCTACTAATGAGAGCCCAGTGTGATGACACCGGTTGTGATAAAGCTTTATTTGATGAAGACCTCTCCCTGTTACTCTTGATCTTCATCAACACCCAATTGCACCACCTAGTGGTGAAGCCTAGTAGCAGCATGTGAAGATTGTGCTTCGGCACTCTACTGCCTCTCCTGCAATACCAGGATGTTCACGGTTGAATTTCCAACCAAACTTTAACCACTGAAATTTTAGAGGTGAATCTGCAAAGTGAAATAATATTAACTGCCGAATAGGGCTGCAACTAAAGATTATTAGAGCGACTATTACAACGATTAATCATTAGCTCTTAACCGATTATTCAGCTTGTGCTCTGACTTAAAAGGTTGGATTAAACGTGCTTATTAACAATAAAGAGGAAATAATACCTCTAAATGACATTCACTGAGTTAAAGGGGATGATTCAGTAAAGAATGTCAATGCAAAAAATCCTATTATTATTATCAAGTGTTTTCTCTTGTTTTCCATTTAAATTTGTCTAAAAATCAAGATACCTTTACTTGAGAAGCAACATATAACATATAAGATATTTAGACTTGCTTTAAGACAATGTATCTTAAATACAAGTGTATTTTTCCACTTATTATGTGAACTATATGTGTTATACTACTTCGAGTGCTGTAAAGATGAAAATATACTATTCAAGATCTATTCTCTAAAAGCAAGTCTAAATATCTTATCTGCTGCTTCTCAAGTGAATGCATCATTACAGTTTCATATGATCTCATCTTACGTTAAATGAGATCAAACGACTATATCGGCAATAAAAAAAAAATTGTAGACAAAAAATGTCATTGTCGAAATGTCAGCAAATTTTTTCAGCCCTACTGCCGTACAATAAATACAAAATAAAATGTAAAAAAATAAAAATCGGCGACCTGTATTTTGCAAGGTGAAATATTTATTATTGCATTTTTAATAGGTCTGTCGATTTAACGCATTAATTCAGTGCGATTAATTTTACAAAAATAACGTGTTAATTTTTTTTAACGCATTTAATCGCACTTCCCCCAGACCATAATTAGGAAGATTCCTGAGAAATGTAAGCTTGTAGTACCACCTGTTTACTCCAGAGGGCAGTAAGTGAAACTTCAGCTGAATGAGCAACTCAGTTTATTACAGTGAAGAAACACTTCAGTAGGCGTTCCTGCGTTCAAAACACACGAAGGGATCTCAAGATGCGTTTAAAAAGTGAGTATTAAACTATATTTAACTTGACACAGTGACCTAAACATTTTATGTTTAAGTTTATGATGCAACACACCCGAGACGCTACATAAGCATGTCTGACGCAGGGTGTGGCTGGATTGAGATGGTGCAAAATTCGGAAATTATATGATTTATATCATATATTGATAGAAATATGTATAATCATCATATATTGAATTATTTTTATATGAGGGGCTTTCTCAGCAAATATTTGTATATGTGATTAATCGCGATTAATTAATCGGGAGACCATGTAATTAATTCGATTAAAAATTTGAATGGATTGTCAGCCCTAATTTTTAATAATGACATTGTGCGCGAAATGTTTGCAATTGAAATGTGCACAGCTTAAATATACAATTATGTGAAGTTGCATCCCAAAAAAAATCTAAGCACTGTTAATGCAATGCGTTTATTTTTCAATTAAACGCATTGCGAAGGTATTTCAAAATAAGAGTCTCTGGTATATTTTGGGCTTGTTTATAATTAAAAGTCCTGCATTATCTTGTTATTTTTCTGGTTATTTTTGGTATTTTAGTAGCACAATAAACTGCATGTGGGATTTAATTCAATTTGGAATCTGAACATTTACCAGCTGGTGTCTAATTTACATTTTTAGTTCCATATCACGAAATTTGGTCGCATATGCGAGTGATTTGCTCGCATGTTAAAAGATTGATCTTGGGATTTAAGAATCGATATCGAAATAGTTCAAATAGAGATTGCTATGCATTGGAAAATGTATATATACAATGCCCTACTAATTGGTCGTGAATGCCGTTTCATGTTGACTTTACAATCCAAAACTTTTTGGCTAATTTTTTCTCTCTGGCTCTAGGAGGGAGTTTGTCGACGGCTGTAGGGCAATCCAGGCCGACAGTATACCGGGGATCTGCTCGCGTTTCTCTGTGCTGCTAGAGGAGTCTCGTGGAGAAGAGAGCTTCAAAGATCTGTACCGCTTCACGTTTCAGTTCGGTCTGGACGCCGAGCAGGGCCAGCGCTCGCTGCAGCGGGCCATCGCCATCGCGCTGTGGCGGCTCGTCTTCACACTGGACACGCCCCCAGTGCTGGAGCACTGGCTGGACTTCCTGTCGGAGAATCCGTGCGCCGTGCGCGGCATCTCTCGCGACACCTGGAACATGTTTCTGAACTTCACGCAGAGCGTCGGCCAGGACCTCAGCAACTACAGCGAAGACGAGGCCTGGCCCAGCCTGTTCGACTCATTCGTGGACTGGGAAATGGAGAGGCGCAGGAGAGAACGAGTGGATGACACAGAGACAGAGTCCACCACGGACTGTGTGGGTGCCTCGATGTGGGCGACAACTTGAGGGTTTTTGTTTTTTGGGATGGCCGGTGAATTCAGGACTATGACTTGCGTAGATGTTTCTGAGCCCGTCACTCTCCATCCAAATTTGTGAATTATTATTATTATTATTATAATTACATTTTTGGTCTTATTGCATTGGGCATCCCAGTGCGTGCTCTGATTTTGTTTAAATGAAAGGGCTCCAAACGAATAGTTTTTTTAAAGCACTTTTATTTAAGTTATTGTTTTATTTTTCGCTATTGGTAATTTAAAGGGATAGTCCACTCAAAGATGAAAATTCTGTCATCATTTACTCGCTCTTATGTCATTCCTCAATACTTGAATTTCTTACGTTAATCGTTATTCACTGATAATCTTCCTCTCCGGTGGGAGATTCAGTCAGATATGTGAACAAATAATTTTGTGATCTGCTGATTCATTTAAAGGATCTGACTCAAAAGAACCATTCGTGCAAATTGGGCATAACTACTACTTTAATGAACTCTAAAATGCCAGATTTTCACTGAATAATGACCGTTTCTGGTCCGTTTCTCACATAAAGCTATCGTACAGCTTCAGAACACTTGAAAGATGGCGCACGAGTCGTGTGGACCACTTTTTGGATACTTTTATAGAGCTTTTGTGGCTTTATTCACTTTCATAATAATGAACGCAGTGACTAGGATATCCTTAAAAAAGGAGAGTTGGGTTTAGAATGACGTGAAGATGAGTAAATGATGACAGCGTTTTCACTTTTGGGGCGAACTATTCCTTTCATTTGTTTTAATGTTCACATTTCTTAGGTTCTCCCGATTGCCTCGTGAAAATTTTGGCAATGACCAACACGCCAAAGAAAAGGGAATTCCGTCAGCTGCCTACCGAGCTTCAATACACACACATTCATCCACATATGCAACCCCTTTCCACACACACACACACATAGATACCAGCATAAACACTGTAGGGGACTTTATCAGCTTTAGTTGTGTTTTAACAGTTATGTTTAGTTTTCATTTGGTTCTGGGGTGTGTGTTGGTGATATTGGTTACATTTAACATCAGATTTTGGTGATGTACTGACGCCAGAAAAAAACCAATATCTCACGTGCTTCCCGGCCCATTTCTGTCTATTTATTTCTTTACAATTCATGTTTCTCTAATGCATTGATTCTGTGAGGGTGTGTGTGCGCGTGCGAGAGAGTGCGCGTGAGTGTGCGCGATTATGTGTGTGCGCGTGCGAGAGTGTGCGCGATTATGTGTGTGCGCGTGCGAGAGTAGTGTGCGCGATTATGTGTGTGCGCGTGCGAGAGTGTGCGCGATTATGTGTGTGCGCGTGCGAGAGAGTGCGCGATTATGTGTGTGCGCGTGCGAGAGAGTGCGCGATTATTTGTAAGGGAAATGCTGATTTATTTGCGTTTGGAGGACTGCTGTGAGCTTTTATCTTTATTTTATTTTGCAGTTTACATTTTTTTTGAATGATTTTATTTCTGTCTTTTTGTGTCTGGTTTTATCAAAAAATGAAGCCGTTTATAATGAATAAAAATGTGTTAAACATTGGACTTTTGGGTTTTGTAATTTCTCTACTGAATCCTATCGTTATACTTATTTTGAGTTGGATTTGCACATATTTAATTATAAAATAATTGAGGTTCACCCTCATATGTTCACTTTGATCAACGCTTAATTTTGCCATTTAATGCACAGTTTGCAACATCCCCTGTCCAATTGTATTGCAGGGGTACAAAATTGCAAATATCGACCAAATACATAATGCAGAGAAGATAACAACGAGAAAATAGAAATACAAATAAAATGGGTGATATACCTAGATTTATAAGTTTTGTTTACATTGTGCATTAAAGAGATACATTAAAGGAAATGTCAGTTCTCTCATCATTTACTCACCCTTGTGCCATCCCAGATGTGTTCAACATAATTTCTTCTGCTGAACGCAAAGATTTTTAGCAGAATATCTCAGCTCAGTAAGTCCATATAATGCAGGTGAATGGTGACCAGAACTTTGTAGCTCCAAAAACCACTAAGTAAACAAAAGTAATATTCCAGTGGTTTAATCCATGTCTTCAGAAGCGATATGATCGATGTGGGTGAGAAATGGATCAAAATGTAAGTCCTTTTTTACTCTAAATCTCCACTTTCACTTTTACATCAGAAATGCACATGTGGTGCCTGTGTAGTTTCACTTTCACATCTGATTAAGAGTAAAAAAGCTGAGCTTCTTCTAAAAAATGTTATTTGTGTTCTGCCGAACAATAAAAGTCGTACACATTTGGGATGGCATGAGGTTGAGTAAATGATGAGGGAATTTTTTAAAATCAATACTGATTTTCCTCTTTCCCCTGTTCACTTCCCAGCCAAGACCTGCCCACTTAAACAGAGACTGTCTGATTGACATGTCAAGTGACCAACCAGAGTTCATTTTATTTCAACTGATGAACACTCTCACAAACTCTCACACACACGCACTCACGCACACACACATATACACTCTGCTCATTTTGGAGCAGTTAAAATTTTTTTTTAGGTTAACTTGTTTTTCTATTGCAGTTAACGGAAATGTTTTCATTTAGTTTTTGTTAATGATAATAATACTGCCCCAAATGTTCCCAAAGGGAGGTTTTTAGAACAATTTTATCCCCCAAGTATAGTTAAATAAACCCAAACACACACAGATTTATCTGGGCCATTGACAAATAAGGTTGTCAGAGATGATAAAAAGGAAAACTCTTCTTTTATAACATGCAAAAATAAATATTCATGCAAACAATGTATTTAATGACTTTGACTTGACAGTTACACCACGTGACATTTTTAGAGGTAATAAAATGCTTTTCTTGGTCCTTGAATACACATAAGTGCATGTATATTAATCATTAGTTTCAAACATATATATATATATATATATATATATTGTTTTAAATTAAAAAAATCCCCACTTTGTAGAATGCTGTCCAACCTGAATTTGATTTGGAGGACAAAAGTTTTATATATATATATAATTATCAATTTAAACACAATTGATAAATTATTAAAAAAAACAATACAGATTATTCCAAACTATTTATGCACTCATATATTTTCAAACTCAGCCTTATGTGAATGCTTATTGATTGATTACTAGCAACTTATGGGGACACTTTTGTCCTTAAACCAGACATGGGGACTTGTGACTTGGTGACTTGGACTCGAGTCGACTCGAGTCGCTATTTTTATGACTTGTGACTTGACTTGACAAAAAATAAAATACTTGAGACTTGACTTGGACTTGGAAGTTAAAGACTCGGGACTTGACTTGACTTGAGAGACGAAGACTTGAATGACTTGAGTGTTAATCACATCATGTTTTCAGTTTGAATATAAAATATATAAATTATTTTAAAAAATAAAGTTGATCCAGCTGGAGCGCAGGCTGAGAATAGTTTTGTCATGACTGGATCACGACACTATAGGCTATCATCAGCCATGCCCTCTCGTACCTTACGCACACCACGCCCACTTAGATCAGATAACCCATCAACATGTCAACCGGAGGGTAACGTTACCGAGGGTCATCGTTTTCGGCTTCAAAAATGATTATCAAGATGGTAAAAGACGAACAGCGCTTTGCAAGACATGCAACGTTAAGATCGCGGACAGCCAGACGACAACCTCCAATTTCGTCCGCCATTTGAAGAGCCATTCTGCCCAGTAAGTGCTTGTCAATTTGTTAATTTTATCTGGTTAGTTGGTAGTTAGCTAATGTAATAATAGCAGGGTTCCCACGGGTCCTTGAAATCCTTGAAAGTTTGTGAATCTGAAAAATAAAATTCAAGGCCCTGGAAAGTTCTTGAAAATAAACATACATATACAGGTCCTTGAAAGTGCTTGAATTTATTTTGTGCAAGAAGTTTTCTGGAAAAAAAAATCTGTCCATTAATTTTTTATTTCGCCAACACTTCGTGGCTTATGCTGCATACTAGCCTGCTTGATTTACGTTAGTTACGCGCATTTAAGTGTTTCCCGCGCGAGGTACTTTGTTTTGTACGTTGCCATGACGTTCACGCGCTGGTACCTCAACGTTTCCCACTCACAGACATTGCAAAAATAGGCTTATGGATATACTCTGAGTGTGTGTGTGTGGGAGTGTGAGTGTGTGTGTGTGTGTGAGTGAGTGAGTGAGTGTGGGTGTGGGAGTGTGGGAGAGAGTGTGTGAGAGAGTGAGTGTGTGTGTGTGTGTGTGTGTGTGTGTGTGTGTGAGCGAGCGAGAGTGAGTGAGTGAGTGTGGGTGTGGGAGAGAGTGTGTGTGAGTGGGTGTGTGAGAGAGAGAGAGTGTGGGAGAGAGAGTGGGGAGAGAGAGAGGTGTGAGAGAGAGAGAGTGAGAGAGAGAGTGTGTGAGAGAGAGTGTGTGTGAGAGAGAGAGTGTGTGAGAGAGAGAGTGTGTGTGAGAGAGAGAGTGTGTGAGAGAGAGTGTGTGTGAGAGAGAGAGTGTGTGTGTGAGAGAGAGTGTGTGAGAGAGAGTGTGTGAGAGAGAGGTGTGAGAGAGTGTGTGTGTGAGAGAGAGAGTGTGTGAGAGAGAGGTGTGGAGAGAGAGTGTGTGAGAGAGAGAGTGTGTGAGAGAGAGTGTGTGAGAGAGGAGAAATGTAACAAAGTTTAATGTACGTAACTGTGTTTGAGAGAGAGAGAGGGGAGGTGTTCAGAGAGGAGTCTGTTGGATGTTAAGCTGTTATATGTTTTATGGACTCAATGTTGAAAATTTAAAATATTTCAAACACTGTTGGCAGAAGTGAAAAATAAATAATTTTATGAAGTTACAATTTTGTTTGATTCCATGATGTATTTTACTGAACATGAGTATTGTAATTTACTGACAGTTACTTATATCTTGTCTTTTCACTTTATTATGATCAGATTCTGCAGGTAAAATTACAATAATAAGGTGACTTGACTTGGACTTGACTTGACATAGCCTGTGACTTGACTTGGACTTGACTTGACATAACCTGTGACTTGACTTGACTTGACTTGCCCAAGAAAAAAATACTTGGGACTTACTTGAGACTTGAAGGTGAAGACTTGAGACTTACTTGAGACTTGCACATGTGTGACTTGGTCCCATCTCTGCCTTAAACTATAGCTAAGTAACCCCACACACACCTGATTGTTCTCAGTCACGTTACAGAGAGATGTCTATTCCTATAAGTCTCTGAATATGTCATGAAATATGTTTTATTTCAGCTCTGCGGCCCAAAACCAGCGATACTGACTGAGAAAGACAGAGCTGAGGGTAATGAAAGTGTTAACAGGAGCTTTAATAAACCATAACAGTTTCTTTTAGGTCCAAAGATACATTGAAAATACAATGACCTCACCAACAGTGAGACACTCAGTTTATGTGTAACTTATGTATGATAAAGCTGCACATTTGCGTGTGTTTTTGCTAGAGTGTTTTCGAGTTGTACTACACTTGACAGTCAGATATTCTATTTGAAAACCTCTTTTTAAAGTAAGTGTCCTTTGAACCTTGCCATTTGATGTTGAAGGAGAGTAAATAATGCATAAAATAACATGCACAACAATGCATTTCATGTCTGTTACACTTATGATAGCGTGTGCGTTCTACAGACATATTTGTAATTTTTTGGGGCTCGCAGTCCAATTGCAAATTCACATGAACTGCACCCCAGTCCACATTCACCAATAATAGCTTGTAGCCATGTCTCAGCCAAAGGTTTGAGAGACTAGCTGTTTGTATGAACAATGGAAGAGCGTTTGGTGATGCCAGCGGCACAGAAACTGCATTCAGCATCTTAAACTGAGATTAAGGTTTATAGTAATCTCATAGCTACAGATTTTAATGATGATTTTTCCTAACCCTTGAGTAAACTGGACGCTTCATGGGGATCCTGTATTGCAATTCCAGTTTTTATCAGGATTAAGCATAATCCATAATCTACTGAGCAAAGTCATGGTTGTTTCTATAATCATGTGTTTGCAGAGTAAACTGCTGATTATAATAGAAGAGTTTTTTAGAAGCTCAAATGAATATTTCTGGACTAATTTCAAGTCAGAAATATTCAATTTGTTCACAGTTTGTTGAAAGTGAACCCGCCAAAGTATCGTCTAGCTAGACTTTTGTCTTGCGGCATAAAGTTGGGTCTACTTTGCGGTTTATTCTGGCCGTAACTGACCGCTTTGAGAGGAAGACACCGTCTGGCCAACATGTCTAATGGCCAACCAGTTTGTTTTGTTTTTATGTGCCATTTAGGGCCGGGCTTATCTAAAACAGTCGATACAAGGATGCAAACATAATTACGTAAGTAATTGCACAGAAGCGTCGGATTAATTTCACAGTGAAATCAGAAACAGTAGGTTGACTTTTCTTTAGTTAAAATCGGTCTGTGCTTACCGAAATGTGAACACATTGCCCCCAGTGGCCAAAGAGGTAAGTGTTGGTTGCATGGGCTCGTGTGAGCTACTTTTACTGTTTGTAATGTCCACAGAGGGGCGACAAAAGCGAGTTGTTTTCAGCTGTACAGGTGGTAAAACACTGAGGAGGAATGCATATTTTATAAACTGAACCTCAACCCTAAACTCAACTCTAAACCTAACCAAACCCTAGACCTCCGAATTGCACTCGTCTTATTTTGTGAATTTGACGTGCTTCCGGTTGTGCCACAGGAGAAGGTAAACATGCTTGAGCTGATGCAAAAATGTCTGATAGGAGATGCCACTTGTTGGTGAGTTGGCCGATCAGGGTACCGGAACTATCGGAAACAACATGCCGACTGCCCGCGTGATTATGTTGGATGTGTCGCTCTGCAATCGGCCGTACAGAAAACAATGAAGAAATAAGCTCAGATGTGTGCAGAATTTTGGTTAATCCAAAAGTAAGAAATGCAGATTTGTTTTTCACAGACGTAACTCAGAAAACAAACTGGAATATTCAGTTCTGCTCGTGGATATTTTTACATTTATGCATTTGGCAGACACTTTTTATCCAAAGCAACTTACAGAGCCCTTATTACAGGGACAATCCCCCCAGAGTAACCTGGAGTTAAGTGCCTTGCTCAAGAACACAATGTTAGTGGCTGTGGGGATCGAACCAGCAACCTTCTGATTACCAGATTACCAGTTATGTGCTTAGACCACTACACCACCACCACTCCAATATCTAGTTACTATTAAGCACCTCTAAAAACATTTTCATAATTTGAGAACTATTTAGAGGTGCTTAATAGTTACCGTTACTGTCTAACCCCTAAAGTTGCCATTAATAAAATGATTTAAGTGGTTCTTATTAAACGGTACTTGAAATGTCCCACTTTGGAATCATAACTCAAATATATGCACTCTTTAAACTTTGGTTTGAGTACTTCTAACTCAAAATTATCAAGTAAAATTTGCAGCCGTGTGGAATACCCAAAAGCCCTTGCGCTTGGATAAATGATGTATGTTTGGTCAAAACAAGGGAACTTATGTAGATAAATAATCATTATTTATAGTTTTAATTCTGAAGACTATTGTTGTTGTTTGTTGTAGCTGGTTGAGAGCTGAAGGTGATTAGTGTTTCCTCTGGCGAACTTGGAGCCTGTTAAATTTAAGTCACTCTTCTTTACTCAGTTGTACTTTGCAAAAGCGCGGATTTATGTGCACTAAGTAGTATTGAGGATAATCTAATGCGCCGTATGTCTTTGTCTCTCTCCACTGGCTGCTGGTTGATGCACGCATTAAATTCAAGGCTCTGATGCTGGTATACAAAACAGTCACTGTGTCTGCTACAGCATACCTAAAATCATTTCTGCAGATCTACACTCCTGCCAGAAGCCTGCGGTCGGCTAAGAAACCTTGTACCAACACAAAGAGGCACCAAAACCCTTTCCCGAACTCTCAGTTTCATCATACCACGTTGGTGGAATGACCTTCCCAACTCAATGCTATTCTGATGCTAGTAAAACTTTGTAATATGGCACTTTTCGTACAAATGTCTCCTTAAGATGATTTGTTTGTGTTTTTCCTCTTTTGTAAGTCGCTTTGGATAAAAGCATCGGCCAAATGAATAAATGTAAATGTAAATGTATAACTGAGATTCCAGTCAATCTCCCGTATACTCTTTAAAACGTGCTATAAATCAATTTAAATAATTCAAATAAAAGCAGTCATACTTTAATCAGAGATGAGTTAAGTTTACTTGTAACTACTTAAAAAAAATAAGTTAAGTTTACTTGAGCCAAATAAGTATGCAAATTGATTGCCATGAAAAATCTGGAATGGTGGTGGTGTAGTGGTCTAAGCACATAACTGGTAATCTGATAATCAGAAGGTTGCTGGTTCGAGCCCCACAGCCACCATCATTGTGTCCTTGAGTAAGGCACTTAACTCCAGGTTGTTCCGGGGGGATTGTCCCTGTAATAAGTGCACTGTAAGTCGCTTTGGATAAAAGTTTCTGCCAAATGAATAAATGTAAAATGTAAAAATCTAGGTAAGATCAACCAGTTCGATTTTACAATAATAACCCATACCAAATAAATTGAGTATCTGTCAAAGATATGATGACATTAACCTGGCCAATTTTGGCAAGTCCAGTTATTAGTTCTTCCTCAAACGTGTTTAATGCATAAACCTGCTACATTATAAACAACTTTGCTTGGTTAGTTTTGGATGCAAATGTTTTGCTGCTTGTTCAACCGTGTTGTTGACAAGGACTTCATGAACCACTCCACAACAAAATTTCATTTAAATGCCTGAGAGATTTTAATGCAGAATCTGCAACACTTTCATTAAAATAAGGAATGAGATTAATAATCGATCTCGTCCTTCAGTTTGACAGGTGCATTTATGAACAAACATTAATAAGGCCCTGTTTAACTGGAGGCGAGACGATGCCACCGACAGACGCATTCAGTGCTTTGGAGATTGTGTAATCTTCAGATCTTCCCTGGGAATGTTCCATCATCTCTCTGACTGTCCCATTTCTCGATCTGAGAGTCACACACACACACACACACACACACACACACACACACACACACACACACACACACACACACACACACATGTTGTGTTTCCATGTTTTATGGGGACTTTCCATAGACATAATGGTTTTTATACTGTACAAACTTTATATTCTAACCCCTAAACCTAACCCTACCCCTAAACCTAACCCTCACAGAAAACTTTCTGCATTTTTACATTTTCAAAAAACATAATTTAGTATGATTTATAAGCTGTTTTCCTCATGGGGACCGACAAAATGTCCCCACAAGGTCAAAAATTTCGGGTTTTACTATCCTTATGGGGACATTTGGTCCCCACAAAGTGATAAATACACGCTCACACACACACACACACACACACACACACACACACACACACACACACACACACACACACACACAAACACACACAAAACTGAGAGTTAATGACCATTTATGTTGTTTAAAGGGATAGTTCACCCCAAAATGAAAATTCTCGTCTGTGTATGACTTTCTTTCAAACTAAGGCTTTTAGCTCTACATTTCAGCTCTGTAGGTCCATACAATGCAAGTGAATGGTGACCAAAACAAAAAGGCAGCCTAAAAGTAATTAATGCGACTCCAGCGGTTTAATCCATGTCTTGGTAGGTGTGGGTGAGAAACAGATCCACTTTTAAGTAATTTTTGACCATAAATCTCCACTTTCACTTCCGAAATGTGAAAGTGAAAGTGGAGATTTATATTAAAATATAACTTAAATGCTGATCTGTTTCTCACCAAAACCTTTCACAACACTTCTGAAGTCATGGATTAAACCACTGGAGTTGCATGGATTACTTTTAGGCTGCCTTTTTGTTTTGGTCACCATTCACTTGCATTGTATGGACCTACAGAGCTGAAATATTCTTCATAATCTTTGTTCATGTTCAGAAGAAGAAAGAAAGTCATACACATCTGGGATTGCATGAGGGCGAGTAAATGATGAGAGAATTTAAATTTTTGAGTGAACTGTCCCGATAAGTTCTGAACTGAAGTAGGGAATGAATAATCACCCAGGAAAGAGGGCACAGTGACTTGTAGACCCTCTTGTACCAGTCACATGGAGCTGTGTCAACACCTTTGGCATCCAGGGCATTATGGCATCGATGAAAATCTGTTAAGAATGTTTTATGAGTTTATGTGGAGCTAATCAAACAAAAATAATCACAATATCTTTTGTTAAATACATATAAACACACATATCTATTGTGTACATTGGAGCTGTTTAAGACGAAAAGCTTTCCACTAAAAGTCCAATTATACAATGCACAACTGTAAAGTAAGATAGCCCTCAAGCAACCCAATGCATTCACATGGATGCTAGATGATTTCTTCCTTAAATACCATGTAAATTGGACTGACCCAGGTAATTCTGCCAGCAGTTTTTCGTCTGGTTTTGGTTCGGGAAGCGGGCATCGAATGGTGCCGTGCGGTACTTCTCCAGTTTCTGCTGAATGTCTTCTGCCATGTCTCGCGCGTGCCTTCAATACACATTCACGCATTCTCGTGAACAATATAGTTTAATATCTGAATGCAATAACCCACAGCTATACATATGAATGCATTAAATACCGATGCGTCCCTCTTATAAATATCGACCTTAAATGTAGCCGCTTTTTAAATTATCATGTTTTCAATGTTAGAAAAATATAATGCACGGCTTGAATGACTTTATATTTGATACACAGACTGTAACCAAGTAGGAAAGTCATGCGTTATTGAATGCATGTGGCAAATACAACGTTATACATGGCTGATATACTTTTACATTAAGATCACAATAGCACATCTAATGCATGTATGTTTTAGTCCTGTGTATATACATGCTTATTGGTTTGATAGGTTTGTTAATGGATCCGATCCTGAATATCCTCATAATTGTATTCACTTTCGTTTTTACTTTAATAATCAATATCCGCATCTGTTATAG
Source organism: Xyrauchen texanus (assembly GCF_025860055.1). Lineage (NCBI taxonomy): Eukaryota > Metazoa > Chordata > Actinopteri > Cypriniformes > Catostomidae > Xyrauchen > Xyrauchen texanus. The sequence continues at coordinate 3,456,028 of NC_068316.1, forward strand.
TTAGAAACATGTAAAGTATTTCTAAAGAAGCCGGTAAATGATGGATTATAACGCGTTTCTTTACCTCTTTGATGTGCCTTGCTGTTGAAAGTGACTTTTGTTCAGTGTCAGACAATCCTGATTCACTTGCTTTATGTGTTATATTAAGTGCACTTGAGGGCTTGCGTGCAGTCCTTTACTTTCGGTATGGCGGACTCAGGTCACATTGAGATGACTGAGATACATCCTGAAGAGAGGATGCACGGAAGCACGCGCGCTCATAGACGTGCATAGCCAATGACTACAGGTGAATAATAGTAAATACGCACGAATGCTTAATCGTGCATTTATTGTTTGTGCATTAATGTAACATTTATAAAAGCATGCATTCACATCCGGGAAATGCATTGTGCTTTACACTGTACATCAAGTTAATATTTAACTTTATATTGAACTGGAGACATTTTTATGTGTTCCTCATTATTGTTCATATATTGTCTCCCTTTTTAAAATTCCAGGTTCTTTTTACACTTTGCACATAGGCATATATGGTGTCTCTATATGCAAGCTTTATTTGTGTAAACTGAAAGCAGAACTCTCATTTCTGGGCTGTTTCACTGGAGTGCAATGTGCATTTTTAAACCGAATAATACCACAAGTCTACATGGGGTTAGAGGTCAGAATAACATTTAAACAGCATGTGCTCATAGTCTATTGATACGGTTGCACATTCACAGACAAATGGAAAGTACTTGATATGGAAACTATTTTGGCATGCTGTTCAGACCCTTAGAGAAGTACTGTGGTGGTATCAGATGGTACTGGTATACATTGTATTTGCATTTAGATAGTGAGCCAGTAGCTCTAGGAAACAGTCCCTGTTCACATCCACTGGAATGCATTTAATTGTCATCTGACATGTGACGGCCAGCAGCCATATCAACCTGTAGATCCAGACTGGCTGTCAACTGAAGCTAAGCACTGTTGAGCCTGGCCAGTACCTGGATGGGAGACCTCCTGGGGAAAACTAAGGTTGTTGCTGGAAGAGGTATTAGGGAATCTAGCAGGCGGTTCATTCCATGCGCAGCTAAAAAAAACGAACCAGTGAATGCATTTATTATTCTCTATATGCAGTTTTGCATTTTTCTTTTCTCCAAATGAATATTTTATTGCATGAGCGGTTTTTTGGTCCAGAAAAGTTTCGGAAAGTCCCGCAATATTGAGCCACGTGCAATAGCTAACCGCGCGCGAGAAGCGCAGACACTAGAATGCGCGTGATCAGCATACGTCATGCCATGTAAACGTCAAAAAGGCGTAACTTCACTGGAACTGATATGAAGTTTATCCTTTTATCCTATTCGTCATCAATTTGAATAAAGTCATTGGATAATAGAATGCCTTTAAAGTAGTCTATAGAAAAAGGAAAAGAAGACAAAACTACTACGGTGAAAGCTTGGCTCATGAATATTAATTACGCTACAGAGGCAGGTAACCAACCTACGCTAGGACGTGCTAATTAATATGCATGAGCTTACTATTACTGAAAGGCGGTTTATCCAAAGGGCACTCGTTCATTAATTTCACAGTATGTACATATAATATATGTTTCAGTATATAGTACACTGCCTGGGCAAATAAAAGATGCCTTTTGGATTTAAATAAGCAGATAGTTAAGATTGGATCATTATTGCAGCAATCAGGGCCGTTTCTAAGCTTGGGCGAAATAGGCGGTCCCCCAAGGCACCAACAGCTGGGGGGGGGGGGGGCAAATTAACGCAACTCTGGACGGAAATAAAGGTTGTGACATTGCACAAGGTTGTTGAAACAATGTCACGATGAATACTAATACTAAAGTTAGCTTTGTTTGCTACATTTATGGGCAGATTTATTCCTGCCCCAATGGGTCTCAATGAGGGCTTGTTGCAGTACCGCGTTTGACCACAAATTTCCATTGAGAAATCTGAGGGGGCGCTGTGGAGTTCTGGAGGGCAGCAGACTCTCTGCCCCACATGCTCATATATCTATATCAAACACTGAGTAACGGAGCTTTCAGCTAATTTACAACTTAAAAATAGGATAAAAACGTATACTAGGCCTGCTTTAAATACACATGTCAGCATTTTGAACACATTTACGGGCAAACAAATTCCATCATGGCAGTTTATAGTATGGATCTATGTTTTCAAATGGATGAATATTTAAGTGGGGCTCTGCCTTACCTGCCCATATAGAGGAGCCACGCCTGGTTTACAGTATCATGATGGTAGAGAATCCTATATTAAGTGTTATTAAACCCCCGATTTCCGCAGTTCTGAGTCAGCAATGTATGCAAATACAAGTTGAGACCAATAAGAAGAAAACAACAACAAATAAATCTAAAAATGAACCACTTTCCCCTTCAAATGTGTACATATCACTTCTCAAAATCCTGACATTTAAAGTTAGATTTTAGCCCCTCATTTTAAACGATACAATGTAACTATAGAAAATGTCTTAAAATAAGGAGAAAGAAAATTCCCGAGTACATTTTAGGCCTGATCTACAGGTTTACAAAATCAGTGAATCACTCAATCGATAGTAGTGAAGATAATAATAGCAAATCAAATTCTATTTATAAATTCAAAGCATAAAGATAGATAAGCATTTAACAAATGTACATCTTCAACAGACACATATAATCCAGTGTTATCATTTATTTTGGCTTCTTTTTAGACTCAAAGATGTCATCTTCCTGCCTAGACAACATAAAGCTCTAATATTGCAATTGTAAACTGAAGGTAACATTATATAAAATATTTACAGCCCAACTTAAACCCACAGCAATCATACATGATTCAAAACAGCAGACAGACATAACTGATATATTATTACTCATCCCAGCATCTGTAGTGATTTTTTTTTTGGTCGTTTGCAGTCTCTATTTAAGGCACTATGTGATACAGTCCCCTCGGATATGGGAAAAAGGGAAACAAGAAAAAAAGTCACTATTATAATAGCAGCAGCAAGACACCGCGGAACATTTACAAACTCTTTAAACCATTATTACATCATCTAAATGAGACGCTAATTTAGTGTCTTCATATTCACAAGCAAACTCCTGTGATACAGGAGCTCAACTGCAATGCAACGATAAAACATTCTCTCATTCTCTCTTTCTGACACACACAACTAACTAAAGATGACCTAAATACATTCCCATGGTTCGTGAAACACAATGCAGACGTTTAGTGTTAAACACTACAGTCTTGTAAACATAATTCCAGCCTACGGCAACAAGAAAAACGACAGCGCTCTCAGAGGAAAATGACCAAAACACCATCAATGAAAACACAACAATGACAAATACATTTATCAGTGAATCTCACGAAACATGTTAAAAAAATATTCTGCGTTAAGAAAATGAAGCCTATTTTAGGATCTTGATTTTTTTTCAAGTTCATTTTGCACCTACATTCTCACTACTGTAACGCTTTAGGATCTCATTCTCACTACTGTAACGCTTTAGGATCTCATTCTCACTACTGTAACGCTTTAGGATCTCATTCTCACTACTGTAACTCTTTAGGATCTCATTCTCACTACTGTAACTCTTTAGGATCTCATTTTCAGTACTGTAACGCTTTAGGGTCTCATTCTCACTACTGTAACGCTTTAGGATCTCATTCTCACTACTGTAACGCTTTAGGATCTCATTCTCACTACTGTAACGCTTTAGGGTCTCATTCTCACTACTGTAACGCTTTAGGGTCTCATTCTCACTACTGTAACGCTTTAGGATCTCATTCTCACTACTGTAACGCTTTAGGGTCTCATTTTCACTACTGTAACGCTTTAGGGTCTCATTCTCACTACTGTAACGCTTTAGGGTCTCATTCTCACTACTGTAACGCTTTAGGATCTCATTCTCACTACTGTAACGCTTTAGGATCTCATTCTCACTACTGTAACGCTTTAGGATCTCATTCTCACTACTGTAACGCTTTAGGATCTCATTCTCACTACTGTAACGCTTTAGGATCTCATTTTCAGTACTGTAACGCTTTAGGGTCTCATTCTCACTACTGTAACTCTTTAGGGTCTCATTCTCACTACTGTAACGCTTTAGGATCTCATTCTCACTACTGTAACGCTTTAGGGTCTCATTCTCACTACTGTAACGCTTTAGGGTCTCATTCTCACTACTGTAACGCTTTAGGATCTCATTCTCACTACTGTAACGCTTTAGGATCTCATTCTCACTACTGTAACGCTTTAGGATCTCATTCTCACTACTGTAACGCTTTAGGATATCATTCTCACTACTGTAACGCTTTAGGATCTCATTCTCACTACTGTAACGCTTTAGGATATCATTCTCACTACTGTAACGCTTTAGGGTCTCATTCTCACTACTGTAACTCTTTAGGGTCTCATTCTCACTACTGTAACTCTTTAGGGTCTCATTCTCACTACTGTAACGCTTTAGGATCTCATTCTTACTACTGTAATGCTTTAGGGTCTCATTCTCACTACTGTAACGCTTTAGGATATCATTCTCACTACTGTAACGCTTTAGGATCTCATTCTCACTACTGTAATGCTTTAGAATCTCATTGTCCTATTTATTATTCATTTAACTAAATAAAATTCAGATTTTAATAAAATAAAAATTGTCCATACTTGATTTTCATTACAGTAATTAAGTGTACAGAAATTCGATTTTTTTTTTTTTTTGCTTTACAGTAAAGTGGGGGAAATGTGTTTAACTGTCATAAATGTAGTCACATTGTTAAAAAAATAATAATAATTTGGTAACATTTTACAATAATGTTCCATTTGTAAACATTAGTTAACATGAACTAACAATGAACAATACTTTTAAAAGATTTATTAATTTTGGGTAATGTTAATTTAAACATATAGTTGTATGTTAAATAGTAGTTAATGCATTATGATCTAACAGGAACTAACAATGAACAATTGTATTTTTATTAACGAACACTACTTAATGTTCATAAATGCTGTAAACAATATATTGTTCATTGTTAGTTTCTGGTACCTAATGCATTATCTAATGTTAACAAATAGAAACTTATTGTAAAGTGTTACCAAAAATTCTTTATGCAAAACATAATTTCTAACTTGTTCAAAAGATTCACATTGACATGACATAAATTCCCTAAATACCTGAAGATTTGTTTAAACATACCATTTAAAATATGTGACTATGGCCTGATAGTCACTGGACGTACAGTATGTAAATGTGTACATTCTGTTGAAGTAGGATGCAAGTTGTAAATGCAAGGCCTTTATGTCTTTTGGGTTGAGGTTTCGTGTCAGTATATACCCTATAGGTGGTTATGTATCAGAAAAGTTCATCACTGAACCGTAGCCTGTTGAACGCCTCTTTCACAGACTCCTCCGTGTCTTTGGAGATGGGTTCATCTGCTGCTACGCCCTTAACGCTGCTTTCTGATATGTTGTCTTTGATCTTTCGTTTGGTCAGAACCACTGACTCCGTCCCGTCTGATTCTGCGTGCTGCCGTCCATCCGGTCCAGTCAAGACGAGGTAACAGGCGTGACGACCTCGCTCCAACAGTAAGGCTAAACGCACAATCGCAGAAAGATACGCATTGTTTTAACCCCATCATGTGGTCATTTAAAGAGGTCATATCATTATAAATACCAATGGCAGACAGTGAGTGATTACGGTAATGAGAGATACCTTTAAATGAGATGATGTTCTGTGCTGGATTTCTTAGTTCAAGCAGAAGTTGAGAATAACGTGGATGCAGCAGAAATGCTGAATGCATCTGAATATCAACAACAAAGACAGCTCAGTGTCTAACTTCTACAAGTGTGTATGTGTGTGTTTGTGAGTGTACGATCTTACTGTCTCATTGCCGTGATTCTGTCCCCAAAGCATGAACACAGAGTAGGAGTTTAGTGTGAGGACAGATGCTGGATGAGGACTCTGTGTCCAGGACAACAGGTTCACCTTCCACAGGACATCTCCAGAACGTCCACTTAGAATCATCACCTAACACACACACACATACTGGTCAACCAAAGCCATATAGGTGAGATTGGGACTAGTTGTACCATGGGGAAGTTGTTACTCACTCTTTTGGTTTGGTTGCCAAGGTCTTCCTCTATCATTATGTCAGGAATTCCATCTTTGTCAAATTGCCCAAATGTTGGCACACTAGATAAGACAGAAAAATCAGTAGCTATGTTATCATCAAAGTTGTGAATTTAATGTATGAGCAAAATCAGAATATTGCAAAACCTCATGCGACCCCGTGTACACATGCGTGAACGTTGTATTTTGGCTTCGCTATACATAAGGCATCATTTAAAATAATTGAAACCAACTGATCTCAGTTCAGAAGACTCTGTGCTGCCTTTTAAACTTTCAACGTACATGTGACAAAACAACATGGCGCTGATCACAGCAGAGTGTGTCTTTGGGAGAAACGCCAACAAAACTACATCTGGTAAAAAACCTGATTCAATTTTTACATTGAAACCTGTTTGAGTCAAAAGATTAGAGTCTCTAGTTTCATACAATATGCCATTTTTTAACTTTGAGCGATTTTTCGCGAAAAGCCACGCTGCTAAACACAATGTACACTAATTTGTACTTTAGAACATTTGTTCCTTAGAAATCCTATATTGTGCATTTGACATTGAGAGTCAAATTTTTGCTTTCAGTGGCTTCAAATGGAGTTAAGATGAAAATAAGGAGCATTTCAAACTGTTCTGAGACCAGTACAGACAGACAGCACTCTGGAGGTTAAGTTATTCACTAAATAGGGAGCAAGGGAGCATCCTATAGTGCGTTCACTCCTAAAATCTGATCAAAAGTTCAGTTTCAGGCTGCAGATGATGTTTGGATCACTCAACATATTTGACACACATGGGACGATGATCATCAGTACATAGATTCACCATTTATAATGGATCATTTTATTTGAACATGGTTGGCTGTGATTGGATGATGCTGGACATTACTTATATCTGAATTAATTATGATCATTTATGATGTAATGTCTAACCATCACTCTTGCAAACATGATAAACAATTTTCAATCGACTTTCTATAGCTTTGTATTATTTACAATTTCACAACTTAGTCTCACTGTCCACGTATGTGGACATACATTTTTAGGAACACCACTTGCGCTTTATTTTATTTTTGCATGTTTATTAAGTGCTAGTAGTTACAAATCAAAAATGGAAAATGCACACAGCAGTCACACTCCGGTCTCAGCAGGTTAAGAGGACTAAATCGTCTCTTCTGGGGCAAAATTGAAATGTAAATGCTTTTATTAACTGTAATAAATGACTTGTGGTTTAGAGCGTGCAGACAAAATGCTCTGACGCACTTCATGTTTGCTAGCGTTCAGCATCAGAGGGAGCGAAAGCGTGTCAGACAGTTCTGGGAGGTAATAATAGCCAATCGTTTTAATGCACGGCATTTCAAAATAACCAGAGCAACATTTCAGATGCTATATGATGATGTTGATGATATTCTCAGAGCGAATTATACATTCAGCATTTTTATATGCAATATCCCACAATTCACACATAAATATGTGGATGGAAACCCAGTGAGTGAACATGCACAAATATGTTCCAGTGGCATGGGTCATTTTGATTGGTTATGGCACCTGAGCAGTGTGCTGGTATTGGTGGTCCATGCAATCTTCAGTTTCTCCATGTGTAGCAGTGACACGCTGGAGTCAGTCTGGACCAGCAGTGACGGAGAAGAACCCCCGTGAACAACCAGCACTCGCTTCAGAGAATCAGACCTGCAGCAAACCAAACCAAAGACATGATCAAATATATCGGCAATGACGGAAAAGCAAAAAAAAAGAGAGTAAATATGTTTTAAAGGGATAGTTCACACAAAATGGAATATTAAGTCATAATTTACTCGCTCTTCAGGCACTATTCACTTTCAATGCATCTGTTTTTTTCCATACAATGAGAGGGATTGGTGACTGAGGCTGTCATTCTGCCAAACATGAAAGAAAGTAAGTCATTCAGGGTTGGAACAACATCAGGGTGAGTAAATGATGACATCATTTTTGTGTAAGCTATCCCTTTAACCTCCTAAACGGACTTTGACCACTGTCAATCATAAATATTTGTACTGATAGAGGTGGATGAATCCGGTTTGATTGTCGGCTTTTTCCTCCCAGCTGTTTTCTTTCTTCAGTGCTGACCCCAGACCAGTCCGAGCCTGAGACGCCAACCGCTGCAAACTCACCGCGGAGAGACCGGAGTCTGCATGACAAAGATTTGAAGTCGATATGAAATGCATCCGATCCGGACTCTTTTTACTTCAGAAATATATCGTATTGCTAAATGGCATAAAGTGGTTTCACACCAGAAATGAGTGAGAGCTGAATGTGAGTTTGAGGAGGCTGAAGGTCAAGTATTAACACTTATAACAATGGAATTTTTCAAATACAGTATATCCTTGTTAGCTATTATGGCTGTAATCTCTATTACATTAACTGTCATTAAATTACAAGATATTGAAAGGCTGATTTACCCACAACAATAGCAGCTATTTGGCATTAATCAGTAACATTAATGTGGCAGGGCGGAGGGCAGGGCCGGGTCGTGATCATACACACCCGGTCCCATATTAGGCTAATCAAGCCTCCCGAGAGGGATAAAGGTCGACTGTAGAGGATCGTGCGGGAGAGAGAGATAGTTTACGGACATGTCCGCCATGTGTGTGTTTGTCTTTTGTTTTAAGTTTATCATTAAAACTATTATTTATATTGACAAGCCGGTTCTCGCCTCCTCCTTTCCATTGATCCCTTTACACTGGTGCCGGAAACCCGGGAAGGAGGAGGGATATGCCGTAGTAGAGTTCTCGCCACTACCGTCCACCCCAACGGCGCAGCCGCGGCCATCTGCCGGGGGACGAGGAGCCCAGCCGCCTGAAAGAGGACGATTGCCGCCAACCGCGAGGGGAGAAGGGGCTCCTCACCGACCGCCTGGAGCGGTCTGGGCTGCTGCCAGAGGCGGAGGAGTTCCCTACCAGCTGCTGAAACGCGGCGGGGTTTGAGACCACCGACCGCGAGCGGGGAGGGGCTCGCTGCCGACCGCCTGGAGCGGGAGAACCGCTGCCAGGGGTGGGGGAGACCCCTTCTGTTCCCCGAGAACGAGGGAGAGAACGAGGGAGGAATGTGGCAGGGCGGAGGGCGGGGCCGGGTCGTGATCATACACACCCGGTCCCATATTAGGCTAATCAAGCCTCCCGAGAGGGATAAAGGTCTACTGCGGAGGATTGTGTGGGAGAGAGAGATAGTTTACGGACATGTCCATCATGTGTGTGTTTATGTTGTCTTTTAAGTTCATCATTAAAACTATTATTTATATTATCAAGCCGGTCAGCGCCTCCTCCTTTCCCTTGATCCCTTTACAATTAACTAAATGTGATGTCAGCCAAAAAGAAAAGTTGTTTCAGAGGCCAAGAAAGTCATTGCATATATATAAAAATAAATAAATAATAATAATAAAAAAATATCTATATATATATAAACATGCACTGATGAATCAAGTACAATATGAACAGGAATGTGTATTAAGCAAGTAAATATGATTAATTTTGACTTTATTTTGACTTTAAGAATGAGCGATTGTGGGGAACACAGGAAGAACAAAGGCCAAAATCAGTGTTCGTCACACACCTGTGAGTAACAGCAGGTATGAAGCTCCGCTGGCCATTGTGAACTGCAGGTGACCAAATACACCATTCAGATCAACCTTCACCCTTGAGCCAATCTGATCACCTGATTTCCCTGAGAAAAACACCAGCTCTGTCTAATAGAGAAGAGAGAGAAATGTCAACACCCAGATAACAGTGCAATTGAATTTTTGGCTGTGGCTGAACACGTTTGTGTGTGTTTGGTACCGGTATGGGAGTGAATGATGGTGCTTGAGGATTATATGAAAGCACAGCTAATTCTTCTGCTCTATCAGAGTCCAGATCCAGAACGCTGATCAGCGGAAGCTTTCCATTCATCACAGAAGAGCGCGACAGCTGCCAAACAATCCCACCTGCTCAAGTAAAACCAGCAAATGCTTCCACAAACATCATGCATATTTAAAGCAGTTACTTTAGTCTAATTTTCTTTTCTATCATTTTTGTTACAAATTATATTATCAGCATTTTTGCAATGTTATGGCTTAATATGAAAATCCCAGATTTTCAATGTTTCTATTAGACATTTGGACCCCATCGCATGTGCACATGAGAGTGTTTAACCCTCCTATTGCGTTCAGACTCTGCATACAGCTTTTGCATTCGCGGGTCAATTTTGACCTGGTAAAATTCAAGCTTATAAATCATGCATAACCCGATCGTTTTCATCTTAAAGTATATTGTAAGTCATTAATAGGTTCTTAACTGTTCATACATGTAAAAAGATTGATATTTTTGGCTTGTTAACTGACAAATATAAAAGTTATTCTTTAATATAATTTTTATAAGCAATAATAAAATGTAGAAATTGTTTGACATTTCAAAATATTCATTAACTACAGTAAAACCATTGTGAGACATGTGAAGACATCTTCTTTATCAACATCTTTGTGGAATCTTATTTTTGGACCCCATAATATACAATTTATATGAACATCTAATGTGAGAGTTACTAGTAATTCGAATGCGTTTTCTATTACTCATGACTGCTCGATACAACCTGGTGGTCAAAAGTTATAAAACCAACTTATTCTTCATCAGAACAACTGCTATTACTGAAGTATACAACATTAATATTTCTTTACAATGTTTTAAGCCAAATCTATTCTATTTAACTTGATTATTGATGCGCAAGTATGTTGTAAGCTGGTTGTGCATCAGATTGCTGCAGAGTAAAATGTGGACAATTTCCTCTTTCAAGCCATATTTAGACTAATGTGTGCATGAACTTTTACTCTCGTCACACCCCCTTTAGACAGTAGCATCTCTGATTTAGTTTATCTGTTATGTTTGTTACATCTGTCATGTCTGTTTTGAACAAGAATGTGTGTGTGTGTGTGTGTGTGTGAGTGTGTGAGTGAGTGAGAGTGAGTGAGAGTGTGTCTGAGTGTGTGAGTGTGTGTGAGTGAGTGAGTGAGTGTGAGTGAGTGAGAGTGAGTATGTGAGAGTGAGTGAGAGTGTGTCTGAGTGTGTGAGTGTGTGAGTGAGTGAGTGAGTGTGTGTGTGTGAGTGTGTGAGTGTGTGTGTGTGTGAGAGTGTGTGAGTGTGTGTGAGAGTGAGTGTGTGAGAGTGTGTGAGTGTCTGTGTGAGTGTGAGTGTGTGTGTGTGTGTGTGTGTGTGTCTGAGTGTGTGTGTGTGTGTGTGTCTGAGTGTGTGAGAGTGTGTCTGAGTGTGTCTGAGTGTGTGTGTGTGTGTGTGTGTGTGTGTGTAAAGAATATTCAGTCCCAGTGAGAGACAAAAAAGTGTGGTTGAGAGTTTGGGAAACAGTCTAAATGTAAGGGAAGTATTTATAAGTAAAAATGTCATTCATAGATGTACAAAAAATCGACATAATATTACGTGTAAAGCCACAATTGATGCCCGGGTTAATATTGACCCGCAAATGCAATAGATGTAAAACAAATGGGTTCAAATGGTTATATCTCTTAAACAATTTAATTAAAAAATGTGAAAAATAATGTATTATGTGTATTTTGATATTCTTGACAAAGTCCCAAAGTTTGGTTCCAGTACTAAAAACTATGTGGTATTTAAAAATGATCAAACGCTCCCAGGACAAAAATGACCCGAATGCAATAGGAAGGTTAAACTCAACCACGTACCTGTCTGTTTGTCGATGGCCGTGAGATTGTCTGCGTGAGCCACCAAACATCCTGTTCCTTTAAATCCGATCCCCTTCACCCCACACTCCACCCAATCAAATTCAGCTGCTAAAGGACGTTTCCACAGCATCTTCCCGTTAGTGCCATCAACAGCCATTAAAACCAGACATGGAGTTGATAAATCTGAAAAACGAATATTAATTATTTTATTTAAAGAGACTCATTCTCTGTAAATGTCCTCTTGCATGTGTGTTTAAAGGAAAGTTCCGGGTTCAATGCAACTTAAGCTATATCAACAGCGTTTGTAGCATAAAGTCAACTTATTTTGACCCTTCCATTAGCTTTGTTTAGTTTTGAGTTTAAGTCAAAACAGCAATTATAGTGGGGTACTTACAATAAAAGAAAACAGGGAAATGTACGGAAGGACCTGCCAATCTGGACCGAAAGTTTTTCTACATGCTCATGTAATAGACTAACCGCTTTGGCTGCCATTATGCATCTCACACTGCTTTTAAAAGATGTAATGCCAAGTTGTAACTCTTAAAAGGAGAACCCCATTCTGTCTCGCTGCATTGAGTATAAACGCATCCTGGACGCTTTAAGCACCCATCTGCGCTATTTTTAATTCTTGGACTATGCAAATATGCACTAGACGGACATCTTTGAACGTTTTGATGCATTTTCGGCGATGTACGCCATGTCTGAATAAGTGCATGACTTCTTCGTGGATAAGCAAAAGGTAGAAAGAAACACAATAGCAAACTATGGGTATACAACAATGTGTTTGTGTGTGTGTTTGGATGGGGATGAAACATTTGTGTGGTTTCTCTTTTTGTATTTACGGAATGCAGTAGAGGGGTTAAGTGTGTCTACATTTGACTGACGATCTAACATCTAAACGATCTAAAGGTGGAGGTAGTGGGCTAAGCACATAACTGGTAATCTGGTAATCAGAAGGTTGCTGGTTCAGGCCCCACAGCCACCACCATTGTGTCCTTGAGCAAGGCACTTAACTCCAGGTTGCTCCGGGGAGATTGTCCCTGTAATAAGGGAATAAGTAAGTCGCTTTGGATAAAAGCGTCTGCCAAATGCATAAATGTAAATGTAAGATGTGGTTTGTTTTTACTTATTGTTAATATACACACAGATCAGCCACAACATTAAAACCACTTGCCTAATATTGTGTAGGTCCCTCTCGTGCCGCCAAAACAGTGCAAACCCCCATCTCAGAATAGCAATCAGAGATTATATTCTTCTCAACACAATTGTACAGAGTGGTTATCTGAGTTACTGTAGACTTTGTCAGTTCAAACCAGTCTGGCCATTCTCTGTATATCTCTCTCATCAACAAGCCATTTCCATCCACAGAACTGAAGCTCACTGGATGTTTTTTGTCAATTCTAGAGACTGTTTTGCGTGAAAATCCCAGAAATACTCAAACCAGCCCATCTGGCACCAACAATCATGCCGCGCCCTAAATCACTGAGATCACTGTTTTTCCCTATTCTGATGGTTGATGTGAAGCATCAACTTTAGCTTTCATTAACTGAAGCTCCTGACCCGTATCTGCATGATTTTATGCACTGCAGCCACACGATTGGCTGATTAGGTAATCACAAGGATGATTGTTGACAGTCTCTAGAATTTATTGGTGCCAAAACAAAAAACATCCAGTAAGCGGCAGTTCTGCAGATGGAAATACCTTGTTGATGAGAGAGGTCAATAGAGAATATGTCTTAATGTATAATTATTTATAATGTGACATTAAACCTCATGTGACATGAACTATTGAGGTAGAGGTTTGGAGCGAGGGAGGTGCGAGGCATCAACACATCATCTATATAAATTGTAAATTCAGAGCCGTGAGGAGCAGAGGAGAACATTTTCCTGAAAGTCATGAATTTGATTTTTAATTGTTGCTGAATATTTTTCATTTGAGATGAAGATGAAGATGATGTCGCCAGTTTGCAATAGATATTTTATCCTTATTTTTCCAATTTTGCAATATGGTATTCTTTACATTTACATTTATGCATTTGGCAGACGCTTTTATCCAAAGCGACTTACAGAGCACTTATTACAGGGACAATCCCCCCGGAGCAACCTGGAGTTAAGTGCCTTGCTCAAGGACACAATGGTGGTGGCTGTGGGGATCGAACCAACAACCTTCTGATTACAGTTATGTGCTTTAGCCCACTACGCCACCACCACTTCATATATTCTTGGCAATAGCTCGTCACCTAGGAGACAGAGGGCAGGATGGGGTGGTACATTACAACTAAAATAATGTGATACATTTTTGGTGACCTCTTCCCAAAAAAATGTAACTGATGAATGTAACTTCTTTATATAACTTTATACTGTATATCTGTAAGTCTTTTTCCCAACCATTTATCAGTATTGAATATTTTGGGTCAATGGACAATACTGAAGTGTAGAGTTTTGATGATTTTTGGTGACCCCTCAATTTTATTGATATTTTCAGTATATGGAGGTGGATTACACTTATTTTATTTGATGATATTGTTCTTTACCTACGTATATTAAATGTCAATGATGAACGTGCTGTCAATGAATAGATGATTGTAAATGCGTTATACCCTTTTCTTTCAAAGTCATGTTGTTGAAAGTTTGTTTCTAGTGAACTCAGGATTATTCCATAAACGTGTGTTTGTTGACTTTCCACCATGCTATGAATGTTGTTTTAATTACTGAATTTTGAAATAAGCTGTGATGCCAAAGAGATGAAGAAATGATCAGATATAGAATCAATTCCATGCGAAATATATTTGCAAAAATATAAAGTATTGCAAAATAAAATAACGTTTTGCAAAAGAAAAAAAGTTTAGCAAAAAAAAAATTTTTTTTTTAAACAAAAATTAAGTATCACAAAAGTAAAATAAAGTATCGAGAGAAAAAAAGAAAGTTTTGCAAACAAAAATAAAGAATTGCAAAATATAAATAAAATATAGCAAAAACCAAGATATAATTAATTGCAAAAATCAATGACTGTTGTAAAAGAAACTAAAGAACTTTGATCCTTTTTTATCACTGCAACAGATTTTTAGGCAGCAATGATTTTGCCACACATCTTTTTCTTTGCAATGCTACTAATTATTTTCCAATGCTCCTTTTAATCTGCATTTCCATCACGTGTGAGCTCATGAGACCGTTTTGCCTTTGCGCTTCACTTTTCTGTGCGTTTCACTTTATGGCACTTTTTTGACGTGGAGGTGGAGTCAGGGGATTGGGGCGTGTACAACGGGCTCAGTGTTGTCTCCCTGGAAGTTACCTCATTAGCTTGAGACACGGATCAAACATCATGGCCGAGCAGAGGCATGCAGGTGGATCTCAGGTATATAAAGTTGATTGTTTCCTTTTATTTAATTAGCATTCAATGTGTTTTAACAGCTTTTGCGTCAGATAAAGTAGTGGATTTATTAGCCATAATCGCTAACACGTCTGAAATAGCCAGCATCTGCAGTTTTTTTCTCTCTCAATTGATTGGACTATTGACTGATTATTATGTTTACTTTATAGATTATAATTGTCTATACCATAGTATGTTTGTTTTTTTTTGCTCAATACTTTTTTCTTTTGCAAAACTTTATTTTATTTTGCAATACTTTATATTTTTGCAAATACTGTATATGTGGCATGGAATTGATTCCATAATCAGATATGCACATATCTTTGCATTCTGTTTGTTTTATCTTACGTCCAGAATAATCTGACGGTGGAAGGTGTGAGATGTGGTGCCTGTTAAGACCATCGTCTCTGCTTTGGTCACCATTGAAGCATCCAAACGTCAGGAAATAGTCACTGAAGTTTAAGAAAGTTCCTGATTGCATCAGTGCAGGATGATAGTATGAGTGTCATGTTTCGTTGTGGATTGTGTGGATTGTGTGTTCAGCACATTTCAGCATGGATTGCTTGTGAGCAAGTCACAATATGATTCAATATGATGTGGAGCTAGTCTTCTCATCTGATTGAGTTTCAGATGTATAGTGTGGCTACATTCAAGGGGCTGCACGATGTTGATAAATCTACAGTGGGTTTACATTGAAGTTTAAAGGACACTCTGAGGCCAAAACTGAGTGTTTCAGATAGAGGGCCAGAGACAGGCTGAACAATTATCATAGTTTACTAAATTATGACTGTTTTGGTGTAAAAAATAATAATGTTACTTATATGAGAAGTATGTCATGACACTGTTAATACTTTTGAAACAGTGTGTATTTTAGCGTTTATTGACTGTCCCCATTCACTTACAATGTCTAAATAGATTTTTGTGGTCTTCAACATCACACCAAAAATGCTGTTGTTTAAGCTGAACACGTATTGAACCCGAAACATTCCTTTAACCGTAACTTGTGCACATGTGTTTAAGCTCACCTTCACTCATGCACGTATTGCGGCTGGCTTCAGCACCCTTATACATGAAGATCACATCCAAGACTTTGTCTTTATTGGCATCTTCAACAGCCAGGAAATCATACGTGGCTATAGGGGAGAAACATATTGGATGTTACTATTACATTTCCACAAGCAGAGATGGACAATACATGGTCAAAAGTTTGTGAACACCCCCGTCTAATTTACACGTTTAGCTATAGAGCGCCTGGGTTTTGGAAGTATTTTCCCCATTCATTTCTTCCATAGACTTTTTATAAATCCTTCATAAAAGAGCTGTAAGCCATGAACCGAACCAACCAGCTCAGAGGAGACTCACAACATCACAAACCTTTTTTTGAGGCAAAATAGTATTTTAAAATCGCACAAAAAGACAAATGTACAAGACTGTGTACTTACCGTCTTTCATGAGGGTACAGACTACAATCCCATGAAGCACTGCGAATGATGTCATTGAATAAATAATGACGGGAAAATATACAACTATTGATTATAGGTTGTTGATTATAGGTATAGTAACAATAAATTTTACGCATATGGTAATATATACTGATATGCACAACTATATAAGTAGTTTAAGGGTGAAGCGTGACTGACTTGATTATGTCATTTGCAGTGCATCATGGGAGTGCATGGTTGCTCAGACTGGCTGCGGTTCTCTGATTGGTGGATATTTCTCTGCTGCACCATGGGTAAAGTAGTTGTTTACCATTCCGCTATCAAACAAGATTTTTAAACAATGAAGTTAAGATAACGCAGACGGATGGCTTCAAGGAAGCATATACCATCGATGAATAACCTCGCTCATGATAGGTCTGTGTTTAAAGGTTTATAAGTTATCACTGAAAATCGATTAGTCTATGGGATAAATGAATGGGATTTTTACTTCCGGAATCAGACTGTTGAACTCTATTCCAGTAATTTGTGAGGAGAAACTGTAATGCTATGACATTCAGTGACATTAAAAACCCGTTGCAACACTATAGCGCATAATTCTCTAGAAAGTTCTTCACTTGGTGTAGGATTAAGATTTGTTTTCACTGGAATTACTGGAATTGCCAAACCGATGAATTACATTTGGCCACAGTGTATCTGTCTCACCTGCATCAGGAAATGTGCGGTTCCATGTGGACAGGTAACGCGGCCGTAAGGGGCAGGGCAGGATGAATGAAAATGCAAAGACAACAGCCAGGCACAACAAGAGAGAGAACAGGAACGTAACTGTCCGCCAGCCTGTCAGGTGTAGTAAGCCCAGCTTCCCAGCGCAGCTTTTTTCCTTAGACACGCCCCCTTCTGCTTCTCCACCCTTCAGAGACTCCGCCTCAAAACCGCGCCCTGACGCGTCCGTCATCTCAGACCAGCGAAACTCCACACTACTGAGGAGAGACGTAAGAGATAATGTTCAGCAAAATATAATCAGACAATTTGATTAGAGTCCTGAAGCAAAGGAGAGCAATATTACAGGGTTACTTGCCAAATAAATAAAACAATGGATGTCAAAGATTGATCTGAGAAGAGACTATAAAGTGACACAAGAGATGTAAAATTAGCACATTAAATCGGTTGCCAAGAAAAAAATTAAATGCTTTTCACTCACAACAGTGTGAAAGCGCTCGAATGAAAAGGAAGCGTTTCACCGCCATTCAAAAGCTCCTCGGATCGCGTCATTTATATGGATAAATGTATTCAAACTGAATAGTCTTTACATTAAATGAAACAAATTATAATAAAATGCAAAGTAATCTCTTCAGTAATCAAAATACTTTTTGAATGTAACTGTATCGGATTACCAACGATTTAAATTGTAACTGTAGTGGAATACAGTTACATAAAGTATTTTAAATACGTAATCCTGTTACATGTATTCTGTTACTCTCTACATATTGACTAAAGAAAACCACTGAAATATATAACCAAATCAATTACAAATACAGTTTGTTTTTTATTACCCAAGTCAATTTAGCATAACTAAGCACAACCAAATGTGTACAAATTAAGTGTTTGAACATGAGAGCCACGGGCCAAACAAACACCCCATTCTGGAAAATGATATTTGGATGGTAAAAACATTTCAATCTGTATAAAATGTCAAAATGTCAAAAAACACAATTTTATGAAACACTTATTTTATGTATATGGTCACTTTTAGAGCATAAAACACATTCTTAAACCTGTTATGACATTATAAATAAAACATAGACACACTTGTAAGTACAGTTTATAAAAGAATAAAATTACACTTAAAAGTCATTAATTAAAAAACAAGTTTGTCAAGCATTTGATGAGGTTAGAAGCTTTGATTAACCAAACTAGTCAGCTTCACTTGTTGACCTGATAGATAGCCAGTAGATAAATTCAATGTTTTATTAAAAAATAATTATGTGTCAAAACAACAAACCTGGTGCTTCGTGACACTTCCGCATACGGCAAATCGGTGGAGACAAAAAGAACGAACGCGAGGAATAATTTTTGCCATGTAGATTTCATTTAATAAAATTTTTGGCTTATAAATAAAGCTTATTACAGACGATAAATTAGTTTGAACGATATTTTTGTGTTAGTTTTTTGTCAAGCTCTAACAAATATTTGAAAGCAGGCTATAAAATAGAAATGTATATTTTTACTGCCTCATAATTTTGTATACCTATTATTACTTAAAAATCTATTTAAACTACTACTTGAATAAAATGTATAATACATTAATTTGTCCTGCTCACGGAGATCTGTGGAAGCCCCTTTCCGCCAAAGAAATCTACTTTGGTAAAAATTTTTTTTTTTTTTTGTATTTTTTTTTTATTTCCAAAATTATATGACAAAACAGTAGATACAAATGTTTCACATATACTGTTCTAAATTATTACAAATCATCATAAGATATGAAGAGCATTAAAGATAACATTCATATCAATGAAATTAAAGAACACACATTAGAAAAAAAAGAAAGAGAAAAAAAACAAAAAAACAAAAACAAAACAACAATGTAAAGAAGGTATACATGTATAATTAAAATAAAGAAGAGGAATTTAATTCTTTGAGGATATCCATCGTTCTGGTTGCTTTGCATCTACTTTGGTAAATCAAAATTATGAGATCAGGTCTTATGAGGTCATCATTTTAAAATAAAAAGTCATAATTATGAGATAAAAAGTCACAATTTCGAAATAAATGAGATAAAAAGTCATTATTTTGAGATAAAAAGTAAAACATTTGAGATAAATGAGATAAAAGTCACAATTTTTAGATAAAAAGTCACAATTTGAGATCAATTATATAACAAACACACAATTTTATGATAAATAGTCATAATTTTTAGATAAATGAGATAAAAAGTTATAATTTTAAGATATAAATTCACAAATTTGAGATAAATTACACAGTCACAATTTTGATATAAATGAGATAAAAAAAATCATAATTATAAGATTAAAAATTCAAAATGACTTTACATTAAATGAAACAAATTATAATAAAATGCAAAGTAATCTCTTCAGTAATCAAAATACTTTTTAATGTAACTGTATCGGATTACCAACGATTTAAGAGATAAATTACACAGTCACAATTTTGTAACTGTAGTGGAATACAGTTACATAGAGTATTTTAAATACGTAATCCTGTTACATGTATTCTGTTACTCTCTACATATTGACTAAAGAAAACCACTGAAATGTATAACCAAATCATCTTTAATGACCACCTTTCCATTAATCTTCAACATTTTTTACACTAAACAATCCATCTGGATTGAACTATGTGTGGAGTTTACTATTATAAAATTGCTGTTTTAAAAGAGAAGAAAGAGAAAATGTTGCGACAGGTAGATGTCAGTTTACGGCTTTCCCCATTCGATTGTATTGTATCCGTAAACTGTGACTTACTGTCGTAACATGGTGACGTTTCACACTCTGATTGGTGTATGACCCGCTTGAGTTCATTCTCTCGCTCTGTGAGTGAAGAGTGATAGACGGCGGTGAGACCTGTTTCGCAGATGGGTTAACCTTCACTTTTCCCCCCCCTTATTTTTTTAAACATTAAAATCATCATTATTTCCGCACGGAGAGTGAGTTGATCGTGTCAAGATGTCGGCCCAGGCTCAGATGAGAGCTTTGCTGGACCAGTTGATGGGAACGTCGAGGGATGGTGAGTGTTTAGCCGCGCGCTAACGGCTCTGACTGGTATTCTGAAGGCCGCGCGCTCAGATTAACCACATCCAAATTATTGTAGCCAAATAAGAAAGCACAGATATATAAAAAAAAGTATTTTAGTGTAATTTAATGCAGCAAAATTGCATAAGAGAATGCCTCGGTTTAATGTTTGTGTACATACAGGGGGCGGTGACGTCATTGAGGGGTGACGTCAAGACCGTGTATACTAAAAAACTGCTTTAGTTTATTCATTTGTTTTTCATTTTAATAGACCCTTTGCTTATTCAAAGTGACATGTAGTACACTTCTACAACAGGGATAATATGCATGTAGCAGCGTGGGTATAAATATCTTACTAAATCCCAGATACACTGCAAGAAATGCACAGTAACTGTGCAAAGATAATAAATGCATTTACGATTTACCATTTAAAAGATTTGTACAAATGCTTATTCATGTTAGAAACCCATATATATGGAAGCCGGTTTCCGCCACAGTTAAATAAAAAAAGGTGATTTTGTAAGTCAATATAATGAGATACTAAGTCATTATTATGAGAAACTTTCTCATAATAATGACTTAGTATCTCGTAATAATGACTTAGTATCTCATAATAATGAGAAACTTTCTCATAATAATGACTTAGTATCTCATAATAATGACTTAGTATCTCATAATAATGAGAAACTTTCTCATAATAATGACTTAGTATCTCATAATAATGACTTAGTATCTCGTAATAATGACTTAGTATCTCATAATAATGACTTAGTATCTCGTAATAATGAGAAACTTTCTCATAATAATGACTTAGTATCTCGTAATAATGAGAAACTTTCTCATAATAATGACTTACTGTGCGCATGCGCAATGTGCTCAGTCAGACGAATTGTGCGTTTCAGATTGAGACGGATCACACAAATGACAACAGCACAACTCTTTTGAAAGTAAGTATAGTTTTATAGCAAGAGGTTTGCAAATAACAACAATTTAGCGCGATGTAAGTGCAGGGCAAGTGTGTTGACTCATGAATCGGTTTCACACCGCAAGCGAGGTGTGCATTATTAAAATACATATATAATAATCTCGTTTATAATACCACAGTTGTTACACCTCAAGACATTTTCAGGTTTTAATTCCTAAAACGCTCTTGTGAGTATAACTACGTTCTTACGTCAGGGATTCAGGGGTGAACCTCACTGTTTTTAGTTCTTCACCTAGGGTCTTGCGTACAAAGTCTCCGTTACGGATTCGAAAGCGTCACTTTAGACCTACTAACGGAGGTTTATTGGAGTAACGTGTGTGTGCGTGCGTATGAGCGCTGGAAAGAAAGTGTTCAGACCTGCGTGTGTACCTGTGGGTTCGAGCTGTTATGAATCAACTGGGGATCGTTTTAACTGTGGATGTGCGCTTGCACACTGTGGTAAAGTTAGTTTTACGTTTACTGTTACAATGTGATATGTAAATAAATAATAAAACAATGTGACAAGCAATACATCTTGGAAAAATGAACCTAACATTTATATACTTGCACTGTTTTAAAAAGATGCCCATCCAAAAACGTAGGTTTACATTCCATGTTTAAAAAAAAGTTACTCTGGGTGCTTTTGGATGTTATTTAAATAAAATACTTGATTTTAAATTTGTTATTTAGGTGATGGCTTAAATTTCATAACTGACATATGTTTGTCTACAGGATGGAAGATCTAAAGGAATTCTTGAGACAGAGGAATGTCCCTGAGGAAACAATAGAGACACTGGAACATGAAACGGTGAAACAGATACAGATTAACACAGATAATGTTCATAAAAGTTTAAAAGTATTGTGTTAGAGATTAACATTTTAGCTCCAAACTCAAATATAAGCCGCCAAATCCATTCTTGCACTGACATTGGTAGTATTACAACATGTTGCACAAGTAATTGATTAATCGAGTACTCGTTCAGCTTTAAACATTCGACTAGAAAAACTTGATTTTCATTTGTGCCAGCTGTGGGCAACAATGAAACTGCTTTTCTCACTAAAATCTTGCAGTTACAACTAAATGTATTGGCTGGCATTGTACACTCCTGAGCACAAAAAAAATGGGTCAAGCCCAAAATGTCAAAACATTAAGTGAGGAATATTAGCAAGAATTAAACAAATGCTCTCCGAGGCCTTCTGTGCCACCATTTGTTCATTAACTGTTTGGGGGAAAAGATGGAAATGGGGAAATTCACTTATATAGTCTTACTATAGGCAAATGTAAAACCTTGATAACATTTTCCAAAAATGTCACTTAGCCTTCACAGTGGTGCGCAATATTTGGGCGCTACTCAAGAACAGCAT
This sequence comes from Xyrauchen texanus, assembly GCF_025860055.1. Classification (NCBI taxonomy): domain Eukaryota; kingdom Metazoa; phylum Chordata; class Actinopteri; order Cypriniformes; family Catostomidae; genus Xyrauchen; species Xyrauchen texanus. Next base: position 3,478,702 of record NC_068316.1, read on the forward strand.
CTCAGATGTAGATGCTCAATAGTTCGGTTCACATTCATGCATTTAGAACGGCACCAGAGGTGAATTTTAACAGAATATGAATGATAAGAAGCTAATTAAACTACTGTGAACTTGCCTACTTTGAGGGACAGAGGGTCAGAAACAAAGAACACAAGCTCTTAACTGAAAAGATTGGTCTTTATTTGAACCCAAATAAAAAAGGACTTACAAACTCATAAATTTCTTATAACAAAATCCACAAACAAAAAGAAAATAAAATAACACAACATTCAATAGAAAACAACTAACAAACTAAAGCTGTCCCCTGTAATGAACAAAGCAACAGCTTATAAAGGAAAGAATGGGCCCATTACATCACAAGAAGGGAAAACAAAGTAACTTTACATTTAACAATTAACTCTACTTAAATCATGATCAAATCAACAAATACATTTATGAAATCAAAATTGAAGAAAAGCAAATTTTATAAAGATACCATAAATATAGAACTAAAGAAGTCAATTAATAAAGATATCAGTTTTTCCTCCTCCCCATGCAATCTGAGCAAAATGGTATGTGCGGATCGGAACCAATAATGCTTAAATTCCTCATCCTGCCCGGACTCTAATTTTCATCACCACAATATGCTGCTTCTGCCATCCTTGTCTGAAGACCATCGCCACTCATCACCGGTAAACTTAAACTCAAATTGAAACAAATATAAATAACAGACACAACGAAACTAACTTGTGTGCACTCCAAATCAGTAACGATGTAAATAAAGTAGGGCTGTCAATTGATTAAAATTTTTAATCGAATTAATTACATGGTGTCCCGATTAATTAATCGCATTTACAAATATTTGCTGAAAAAGCCCCTCATATAACAATAATTCAATATATAATGATGAAATAATGATACATAGTTATCTTTAAATATAAAAAAAAATAATATATATATATATATAAAATAAACAAATATTCAGATAATTAAAATGCATTACATTCCTGTAGCAGAAGAGTTAATCATAGATAAGACCATACAAAATTTTCAATTTACACCTACATCAGATGTCTCGGGTGTGTTGCATCATAAACATAAAATGTTTAGGTCACTGTGTCAAGTTAAATATAGTTTAATACTCAATCTTTAAACACATCTTGAGATCCCTTAGATTGCATTTGCGATCACAAAGAAGTGTTTTGAACGCAAGAACTTAACGCATGTTGTTCTGCCTACTAAAGTGTTTTCTTCACTGTATAAACTGTGCGTTGCTCATACAGCTGAAATTTCACTTACTAGGTGGTACTACAAGCTTGCATTTCTCAGGAATCTTCCTTATTATGGTCCGTGGGCATGCGATTAATTGCATTAATTCAGTGCGATTAATTGTACAAAAAATTACTTAAATTAATTGCAATTAAATGAGCATGTAAATTGAGACATTCAAAATAGTTTTTTTTAATATTTCTTGTTGCAGTTAGGTAAATGCTTCAAAAAAAATCCCAAACTAACATTTGGGCTTTCTTTAAGATTTTCTTTTCTTTATTTCTGTATTTCATTAAATTTTTCAAGTTACATTTTTGTGAAACAAATATTGTGACGTATCTCCAGCAGGCTCTCTCGAAAGGCTATGAAATTCCTCATCCCCTTCCCCTCCTCTTACTTATGTGAGTGCGGGTTTTCAGCTTTGACCCTGCTTAAAAGCAAATACAGATCAAGGCTGCAGGTGGAGGACGATTTACCTTTATTCCTTTCTAACGTTTATTTTTTTTGCTTAATGTAAGCTTATACTGTGACAAAACAGCACTGTCCATCTTGCTGATGTTGTTTGATGTCTGATGTTGATGTTTTCAAAGTTGAATTGGCTTAAGACCACTGTGCCACGTGCTGTGAAAGATTGTCAGGTGTGCCGTGGAAAATTATCAAATTCCACAAAATAAATAAATGCATGAAAATAATAATAATTTCAGGGATCTAAACTGCTCACCTTTCGGAGAAATTCGCCATTATGAAACCACAATCTGTCACTTTTGTGATTGTGAAGAACAATGATTAATGTGCAAAAGTGAGTGATATTTATACACATTAAGAATCTTTCACATGACTCGCATCAGCACTGCAGAATACATTGAAGTCTATGAAGTGACTTGACAACAAAGTGTTTTTCACACATATGTTTTTTCTTCACGATAATATTTTTGAGATACTAAGCAACAAGAAATATTATTTTTTTCCCCAAATTTGGTAAAAAAACAAGTGCATTTCCCCGTTTCCAGCTTTTTCCCCAAACAGTTAATGAACAAATGGTGGCACAGAAGGCCTCGGAGAGCATTTGTTTAATTCTTGCTAATATTCCTCACTTAATGTTTTGACATTTTGGGCTTGACCCATTTTTTTTGTGCTCAGGAGTGTACAATGCCAGCCAATACATTTAGTTGTAACTGCAAGATTTTAGTGAGAAAAGCAGTTTCATTGTTGCCCACAGCTGGCACAAATGAAAATCAAGTTTTTCTAGTCGAATGTTTAAAGCTGAACGAGTACTCGATTAATCAATTACTTGTGCAACATGTTGTAATACTACCAATGTCAGTGCAAGAATGGATTTGGCGGCTTATATTTGAGTTTGGAGCTAAAATGTTAATCTCTAACACAATACTTTTAAACTTTTATGAACATTATCTGTGTTAATCTGTATCTGTTTCACCGTTTCATGTTCCAGTGTCTCTATTGTTTCCTCAGGGACATTCCTCTGTCTCAAGAATTCCTTTAGATCTTCCATCCTGTAGACAAACATATGTCAGTTATGAAATTTAAGCCATCACCTAAATAACAAATTTAAAATCAAGTATTTTATTTAAATAACATCCAATAGCACCCAGAGTAACTTTTTTTAAACATGGAATGTAAACCTACGTTTTTGGATGGGCATCTTTTTAAAACAGTGCAAGTATATAAATGTTAGGTTCATTTTTCCAAGATGTATTGCTTGTCACATTGTTTTATTATTTATTTACATATCACATTGTAACAGTAAACGTAAAACTAACTTTACCACAGTGTGCAAGCGCACATCCACAGTTAAAACGATCCCCAGTTGATTCATAACAGCTCGAACCCACAGGTACACACGCAGGTCTGAACACTTTCTTTCCAGCGCTCATACGCACGCACACACACGTTACTCCAATAAACCTCCGTTAGTAGGTCTAAAGTGACGCTTTCGAATCCGTAACGGAGACTTTGTACGCAAGACCCTAGGTGAAGAACTAAAAACAGTGAGGTTCACCCCTGAATCCCTGACGTAAGAACGTAGTTATACTCACAAGAGCGTTTTAGGAATTAAAACCTGAAAATGTCTTGAGGTGTAACAACTGTGGTATTATAAACGAGATTATTATATATGTATTTTAATAATGCACACCTCGCTTGCGGTGTGAAACCGATTCGCGAGTCAACACACTTGCCCTGCACTTACATCGCGCTAAATTGTTGTTATTTGCAAACCTCTTGCTATAAAACTATACTTACTTTCAAAAGAGTTGTGCTGTTGTCATTTGTGTGATCCGTCTCAATCTGAAACGCACAATTCGTCTGACTGAGCACATTGCGCATGCGCACAGTAAGTCATTATTATGAGAAAGTTTCTCATTATTACGAGATACTAAGTCATTATTATGAGATACTAAGTCATTATTACGAGATACTAAGTCATTATTATGAGATACTAAGTCATTATTATGAGAAAGTTTCTCATTATTATGAGATACTAAGTCATTATTATGAGAAAGTTTCTCATTATTATGAGATACTAAGTCATTATTATGAGAAAGTTTCTCATTATTACGAGATACTAAGTCATTATTATGAGAAAGTTTCTCATTATTACGAGATACTAAGTCATTATTATGAGATACTAAGTCATTATTACGAGATACTAAGTCATTATTATGAGAAAGTTTCTCATTATTACGAGATACTAAGTCATTATTATGAGATACTAAGTCATTATTATGAGATACTAAGTCATTATTATGAGAAAGTTTCTCATTATTATGAGATACTAAGTCATTATTACGAGATACTAAGTCATTATTACGAGATACTAAGTCATTATTACGAGATACTAAGTCATTATTACGAGATACTAAGTCATTATTATGAGATGCTAAGTCATTATTATGAGAAAGTTTCTCATAATAATGACTTAGTATCTCATTATATTGACTTACAAAATCACCTTTTTTTATTTAACTGTGGCGGAAACCGGCTTCCATACATATATATATATATTAGTCAAAGCCGATGAATCGCACGATATTTTGAGATTATCGGCATTGGCCGATAAAAAGTCATCATTCCGCCCAGCGTCCAGTTTGTACTTAAAGCTACACTATGTAACTTCTTTTTGTTAAAAAAAAAAATAGCAAAATGTTATTAATGAGAGAGTGCAACAAAAATCCATCTTTCAAACCATGTCTGTACCCAAATACACTTTGATAAACTTTTAATACGGATTGCGCCGGAAATTGCGTACATACATCAAACATGTGTGTCACGTCATATCCGTGCACAGAAAATAAGCTCCAGCTACTGTATCATGTGTATGATGTGGGAGTAGCATAGGGCTGCAACTAACAATTATTTTCAAAGGATTTTTACATATTTAAAAATATTTGCATTTTTAATATTATATTCAACATTCTCAGATAAATTTTTTTATTTTCTGCAGGATTGCTCCTAAAGGAAATATGCGTTGTTTTAAAGAACTTTTAGATATTTATATTTGAAAACAAGCCAAACCCCCCCGTTCCCCCCCCAAACAAATCAAAAACGTATTTTGTTTCAGTGTTTAATAGGGTGAAGACAACCCTCTCTCACCTTTCTGTTCACTTCTATCCATCTTTAACTAAAAAACAAAAAAATCTCTAATTAATAAAGCTGTGTATTGGCAGATTTCTTCACGATAAGAAATGCACAGTGACGTATATTATGATACAATAAGTCGTGAGCCATAACGTTATAATCTAGCTGCATTAAGCGTTCGCACCTGAGTGTGCCTCAGCCGGGTGCATTTAGTTTTTTATCTCTCCCCAATTTGGAATGCCCAATTCCCGATGCACTCTAAGTCCTCGTGGTGGCGTAGTGAACCGCCTCAATCCGGGTGGTGGAGGACGAATCTCAGTTGCCTTCCATGTCTGAGACAGTCAATCCACGCATCTTATCACGTGGCTTGTTGAGCGTGTTACTGCGGAGACATAGCGTGTGTGGAGGCTTCACGCCATCCACCGCGGCAGCCATGCACAACTCACCACACACCCCACCGAGATCGAACCACATTATAGCTACCACGAGGAGGTTACCCTATGTGACTCTACCCTCCCTAGCAACCGGCCCAGTTTAATTGCTTAGGAGACTTAGGAGGCTGGAGTCACTCAGCATGCCCTGGGTTCGAACTCGTGACTCCTGGGGTGGTTGTCAGCATCTTTATGCACTGAACTACCCAGGCCCCTGCTGGGTGCAGTTTCAATCTCTCCCCCATAAATCGAAACATTCATGCAACTCACAGAAGAGGCGCTGACCGCACAGAGAAATGCGGCGTTTGTAGTTATATACATGATCTGCTTCCATATTTTTTTAACTTTAATAAAGCTGTAACACTTTAAATATAACTGCATTAAACATGTAATGCCGGGGTGTTTCCTTTAAAGATGCTCGACACGCAAGTTTTGCTTCAGCAGAGCAGCAGCTCCGGCTCCGCTTATTCCACAACGACAGTGCTTCTGTATTTACTTCATTTTTTATTTTTGCATTATAATTCCCTCATACTTTGTGATCTACATCACCTGAAGCTGTTTGGAAAGTTTAGAGTGCATCTGGAATGTGAGCTGTTTTCTTCCTCTCCTCAGTCAGGCGAGAGCGCGTGTCATCGTTAGAGTTTAATGTGATCTCATGTTACGTTAAATGAGATCAAACGACTATTCGACTAGGACGTTTTTATTGTCGACGTAGCCATTAACGTCGTCTAATCGTTTAGCTCTAGAGTAGCGTGAAGCTAAACCAACGAACGAGAAAAATTTACCATGGATCATTCAAAGCAGCAAACCTCTGGGGAATCACCGGTTGTAAAAACAATGAACCCCAAACAGAGCAAAAAACAGTCTACAAGCAAAAACGGAAAGCGACAGAGTCCGTCATAAAACCTGAATAAACATCGGCTTGGCTTTTCAGAGGTGTTGACATTTCAGAGATTTGAAAGGATTTAAAAGTGACCCAGAGATGATTTTTTCTTACTCAACAGGTAAGATATTTTATTGACATGGTTTATGAACAGTTGTGTAATCGTGTGTGTGTGTGTGTGTGTATTGAAATACAATAATTATACTGTAATCGGTGCAGAACGTTTCACTTGCTAGCACACGTGTGTATTTTTCTTTATAACGGCATAATTTATATAAATAAATCCTTTAGTCCTAGACTTGCCAAGGACATGTGAGTCTTGAAATTATGTTGACCACTGACAATCTATAAATGAGTTACTACCTTGGTCAATTTGGCCAGAATATCCTGCGGTTATAAAAACTTTACAACGTTTGACCTTATCAGATTAGTGTCTAATGTTAATGAACATTGTCTAACTTTTGTAACGTCATTTATTTCAAAACGTCAATGTTTCCAATAAGTTAAAACAACTGCATAATATATGACACTTATCTGCTCAGATGACATGTTTTCGGATATCCAACATTTGTATTTTTCTTTGTCCATTCGCTCTGAAAAGATCTCGAATCGCATTCATCCGCGCAGAGGATTACCAAAACAATGTTCATCCGCAAGACACGTGCAGTTTTATTTGTAACCGCTAGAGGGCCAAAAGTTACATAGTGTAGCTTTAAATTCAATAACATGTTCATAAAGTTTTGAATTTGTATTATTATAATTAATTAATATTTTTTAATACTTTAATATCGAGTAGCCTATTATTTCATGTTTATATTGGTTCCCGAAATGGATGCAAACATTAAACCTGGAGGAGCATTACCAAGAAGGAAAATCACTTTTTAAGTCTAAAATTAGTAAACAAAGGGGATTTGCGCAGATGCGCTTATATGTTGAAATTGAGTTTTAATTGGCTGTAAGAAATCTCAGCCCTTCGTGTGAATGAAGCGACTGTCTGTGTGAATGCTGAGATGAATTCATATGCTTCCCGTACATTTGTTTCATACAGACTGAACAATTGTGGCCCCTTTATTCTATTCATTAAGGTTTCAGTGTATCTTTGCCAGCCTACATCTGCAAGGGAGTTGCAGAAAAGCCTCATGTTCATCGAGCCGTGAGTCACAAATGCTTTTTAAAGCTGTTATGAATATGAACAAAACAATACTGTTTGCTTTCCAGCAGTAACTGTTTTACACATCACGTTAGTTGGTAACGCAGAGAGGATACGAAGCTTCTGCCCAGCGCCTTTCCAACACAAATGAATACCAAAAAATTAAAGAAAGAAAGAAAAGCTAATTCCTTCGCCGACGTCTTCACTTTTACTCTTGTGTATCATTCCCAACTTCCTCATTACAGGTTTGGGCAAGAAAAGCTTTTCCCTTTAAACTTTTAGAGGCTTGGACCGCAGGAGGGGTACTGAATGGGAGAAACCTCGCAGTGTGTATAAATGAACCTTTTCACTTGAGTTTTGGATTTCTTTTATTTTCATTTGGTGATCCTTTTGTAATCATCTTTGTATTGGTTGCTTTGCATATGTGCATTAGATTATCCAGCAATTCTGAATGTGTGCTCACAAGGGTAATGCTCTTAAAGTTCAAAATGGCTTTCTGAAACATGACATCCCTCCCTGAAACACCTTTATGCTCTGTAAGTTAACTTTTTATTCTATACATTAGGGCTGGGCGATATAATGGTTATCTCGATGTATTTGTGTGCATCGTTTTGCAGTCGTTCCTTGTATGAGATTGAGAGTATTAAGATGTTTTAATAATCTGATTTAAACTTCAGTAGCAAAAATGATGGAGAATGCTCTTATCACTGTGGATTGTTAGATTGATGCATATAAATGTTAATGATTGTCTAAATGAAATTTTTTTCCATTGTTTAGTGAAACACCAAAGTGTAGAAAATATGCAAATAAACTCAGCAATAAAAGAAACGTCCTCTCACTTTCAACTGCTTTTAATTTCAGCAAACTTAATATGTGTAAATATTTGTATGAACATAAACTGAACAAGTTTCACAGACATGTGACTAACAGAAATGGGACATTGTGTCCCTGAACAAAGTACCAGTCAGTATCTGGTGTGGGCACCAGCTGCATTAAGTACTGCAGTGCATCTCCTCCTCTTGGACTGCACCAGATTTGCCAGTTCTTGCTGCGAGATGATGCGGTACATCTTACCCTAATTTTAAATATCTTACTAGTGAAAAATAACCATTATCTAATGTTAATTTTCTTGGTAGAAGAATATGATCGTGCCTGTTAACAGGTGCATGTATAAGGGCTAGAATTAGCATTTTAGCTTAGCATAAAGCTAAATGTCCACATGTTAGTTTACACAAGGTTAACTGTTTCTGCCGCTCCAAGAGTGTACACAACGACGTCATCTGATCGTATAACATCATATCCACCTTTACACTCATAAAATTGTGAAAGCAGACTCTGTCTGCTCGTTTAAATGTAAAACATCATAAAGTGTTTCACAGCTGTTCAAACACTCCTCGGATTGCCTCATTTATATGGATGTTTTCCAACAAACCGGACTGAAAATCACAAAAGTCGTTTTTTGTATTATTATTATTATTATTGTGGAAAAGATATAAAGTCACAATGTATATGATGACGGGGCACGTTTCTAAATGCCCCCCCCCCAAATAATTAATCCCCTCACTTCAATTTAAAACTCTTGAGTTATCAAATCTATATAACCAAATTAGCATTCAAGTGAGGATAAAAGAATATGGATGAAAATGATCTGTTTATATTTCACATCTAGAGGCCGCCGCCACAGAGGAATACAAAAAAAACAATCGGCATAGATTTTTACCGATAGTTACAAAAAGCAACTCTCGGCACCGATTATTCGGTAAAACCAAAATATATCGGTCTACCTCCAAGTTCAAATATATATGTAAATGAGAGAGAGAGAATAACGTCTATCGTTTGTTTGATAAATATTAAAAACGTTCTTTTAGCTGTATTGCCCAGTCCTAATGACAACGACAACACTGTAGAAAGAGACACGGAGTGCATCATTCCATCTATATGGGGACTGAGAAGTCTCACGGTATGAATAACCCGTGATGAGAGACCTCCAGCCTCAAGGACTGCTCCAGGATCAGTTATTGCCACTCTATTACATTCATAATAAGGAGCCAGTTAAAGAAACAGGGCCTGGGTCAGTGTGTTTACGCAGTTAAACTTCTCCACTTAGTTATTTATTCATGAGTTCATATACTTCTGTAACTTGACTGTTCAAAAACACATACACCTCAGTATCTGAAATTTCACAGCAAGGACAGGCATATCTGTGTCCCTTGGCTGCAAAGTTAGCAGTGTGTAGCGGCGCAGTGTGTGAGATCTTACACAATGTCAATTATGTGCTCTGTTCTTGCAGGAGATGAATCGAGACAGAGAGTTAAGTTCACAGACGAACGCGTCTGCAAATCACACCTGCTCAACTGCTGCCCGAATGACATCCTCTCTGGAACGGTGAGCCCGCACTGGACTGTCCTATACGAAATGTGACACACACTGCTTGTTTATTCACCCGATTCTTCATATTGATGAGTGGCTGTGTCTTTATAGCGCATGGACCTTGGAGATTGCTCTAAGATCCACGACCTGGCGCTGAGAGCCGACTATGAGATCGCCTCTAAAGAGACAGACCTGTTCTTTGAACTGGATGTAAGTTGCACGTCATTCAATAGAATTCGTCTGTCGTGTTTTTTTTGTTTTTAAATAATTAATCTTATGTTAAGTTTGCTTTTTGGACAGTCCCAAGATTTGGACACTCAAAAACACTAATTTATGCAAGTATACAGACACTATACTAGATGTCGGAGACCGTTGTTTATTTTGGTTGATTTCATGTTTGTTATGTGGATAGGCGGTGGATCACCTGGAATCGTTTATTGCTGACTGCGACCGCAGGACCGAGTTGGCCAAGAAACGTCTCGCTGAGACGCAGGAAGAGATCAGCGCTGAGGTTGCCCAGAAGGTAAGTAGTGTGTATGTACAGCTGGAAATCGTAAAGGATTTAACGGTTCCGATTGCTCTTTGTGGTTCTATTGCATTTAGGCTACCGAGTTACCCATGTCAACACTCAACTACGTTTTCTGAAGTACTAGAGAGGGTTTTACAAATGTGAAAATGTCGTTCAAGTGTGGATAAAGCGTAAATGTCAAAATCAATATGTTTGCATACATGCATGTGCTCACAGTCTGCACGTATTGTCTGTGCATATGCATCGAATGTGTCCATAGAACAGTGGTTGTCAAAGTGTTGGGTGCATGCAGAAGACTCATGCACTTTCTCCTTGAGGCTTTTTTTAATACTTTCAAGGTGAATTTACACTTAAATTGTGGTCTGTTCCTCTCAAAACACTATTGCATGGCTTCAGAAGAATTGAATATTGCATGAGTGATTATGGATGGCTTTTATGGGCTTTTTGGAGCTTGACACTCACAATCACGATCCTCTCATTCAGTCATACTCATTTTGTTCAAATAATGGCAGAAATTGAATTTTTTGGGAGAGCTATTATACGCATGTTAAAGCTGAAGTATGTAATTCCTGTGACACAAGCGCCACTGAACGGAATTGCAAAAATAAAAACGTTTTCAAAACAGCTTTCTGAATGCGCCCCTCGTCTGCTGTTTTTTTTCCAACATTCAGACAGTCGCTCTAAAGAACGGAGGGATTTTCAAAGCACCACAGAGACACAGTGTTTACAGTTTTCAAGAAATGAACCTAGTAATGGCTTATATGTAGTTGTCTCTGCATATTATGCTGCAATATAAGAAAGTATTTTAACATTAAAAAAGTTATGTCAGCTTAAAGCAGTATCGTTAAGTATCTTTGTTGTACAAGTATATAGGCATTAATTACATTTTTTTATGTATTTCTATGCAACACAGGAATAATACAGAAAATAACAATGTAGTCCTAGTGACAAAAAGTTCATTTAGATTTTAGATGTGTAACTTTTTCATTATTTGGCAAAAAAGTGGAAACTTTTTTTTTTTCTTTTCGTGACGTTGGAAAAAAAATGCATTTAATCTTTTAAAATTATTATTATTATTATTATTATTATTTGTTTATTTTTCTCCTCTTTTCTCCACAATTTGTAAAGCCCAATTCCCATTACTTAGTTGGTCCTTATGGTGGTGCGGTTACTCGCCTCAATCCGGGTGGTGGAGGACAAGTCTCAGTTGCCTCCACTTCTGAGACCGTCAATCCGCGCGTCTTATCACGTGACTCGGTGTGCATGACACCGCGGAGACTCACAGCATGTGGAGGCTCATGCTACTCTCCATGATCCACACACAACTCTCCACACGCCCCATTGAGAGAACCACTAATCGTGAACACGAGGAGGTTACCCAATGTGACTCTACCCTCCCTAGCAACCGGGCCAATTAGGTTGCTTAGGAGACCTGGCTGGAGTCACTCAGCACACCCTGGGATTCAAACTCACGACTCCAGGTGTGATAGTCAGCGTCAATACTCGCTGAGATACCCAGACCCCCTCAAAACAATTTTTTTATAAGTTTGAAACATTCAATTTTTCTTCTTTCAAAAGAGGGTTGAGACCCAAAAAAAAAATGTAAACCACTATTGTACAGGGTTGTGGTCAGAAGAGTATACTTCTGAGAAAAACTGCACGCAGAAAAATGAAGTGCTCTCCAGCCTTTACTGTGGACTTTCAGAACTCTATTTAAAATTTTAGGTTTTTTGTTTTGATTGATTTTTAACTTCAGTGTTACATTTATATTAAGGTGTTTTTGCATTGATACCGACTCATCCTTCATTTGTAACTAATAATCTCATAAAAAAAAAAAAAGTCTAGATATAAATAACTAGCCTGTCTTGTGATACTGTTACATGAGTAATTTGATATAAGAATGCATTCATACCCCCAAGTCTTTTTTCTTATTGCTTTGTGTGTTTTGTTGTCAGGCAGAAAAAGTTCACGAGTTAAACGAGGAGATCGGGAAACTCCTGGCAAAGGCTGAACAGCTCGGTGCTGAGGGAAATGTGGACGAAGCCCAGAAAATTCTACAGGAGGTTGAAAAAGTCCGAATTAGAAAGAAGGACGCAGAGGTAAGATGCAACCGCTTGTGTTTTTCCCCCTCTGCTGTTTTACTGCAAAAGACAGAGAATTTCTCAGTCAAGTTTTTATATTTCTTTTATTTGGAATATGTAATGTTAAATTTGTAAACATTTCTTTGTAGTGCACTCTGGATATTATGAACAGATGTTGTTAGATCCAGTTTATTTCATACTAGGTGCCTGTTTACTCAAAGCCAAACTCAAATTAGATCCATACATCCTTTAATGTGTGAATGTGTTTATTTGCAGGAGGAGTACAGGAACTCTATGCCTGCCTCCAGTTTCCAGCAGCAGAAGTTGCGCGTCTGTGAGGTGTGCTCCGCCTACCTGGGTCTCCATGACAACGACCGGCGCCTTGCCGACCACTTCGGTGGCAAACTTCACCTGGGCTTCATTCAGATCAGAGAGAAGTTGGAGCAGCTGAAGGTAATGGGCCAGTCCATGCCAAAACACATCTTTAACGTCTGCTGGCGGTGGTAAATTATTATTATTAATATTATTATTATTTTTTAGAATGGTAAACAATGTTTTTCTCAATTCCTGTATAGAAAACCGTACAAGAAAAACAGGAGAAGCGAAACCAGGAGCGACTGAAAAGGAGAGAAGAGAGGGAGAAAGAGGAGAAAATGAAGAAGCAGTGAGGATTTATGCTAATTATTTCAAGTCATGTGACCTTTGTAGGTTTCCGAGAATTTAACGTCATTTCTGCTTTTTTCTGTAGGACGAGATCACGCAGCCGAGAGCGCAAGAGGTCAGTTGCTCAAATTCACATACATTGGAAATAAGTCACATGATCAGGGTCTTGTGTTACCCTGAATTGGTTTATTTTGTGACGATGACTAGTCTGTATATTATCACACTTATAATGGCTATGAATGTGAAATATTGTTTTATTATATTAGATTAGTTTAAATATAGTTTGTTACTATAAACAAGCCAAGGGCCCAGCAACAGGACAAAAACTGTGACAGTATTACGGTATTCATTTATATTTTTCAATATGGACTAGTTAGCTAACATGTCATCCTCTTTTTATTTCTCTTTTTTTGTGGTTCTTTAGATTTTCATGCCATGTTGTTTTAACGAAACCAAATTTCTTGTGTTGAGAGAGAGAGAGAGCGAGAGAGATTGCAAAGTGATACATGACACATGAAAGGAGCACCAGTATGTAGGAAATCGGATGCATGGGACATTGGTCCATTATACAGTTTATTGCTCATCATACAAAAATATTAGTGCCCACTTTGTGCTGGGATTGACCTGGCAGAAGCAAGTATTCCAGAGAGCTGTGTAATAAATGTCAGTATAACATTCATAATCAATGTTTATGTCAACTTGTGTTTTTGTGGTGGTTTATACAGTAGGTAAAGATGCAAATCAAATACAAAATGAATTCAAATAGTTTGTGCATGACATTTTTCTTTAATAGTGTTTCCTGTTGTTCTGTTGGTCTAGTTCTCGTGACCGTGAACGCGAGCGCAGGGGCAAACGTTCCCGCTCTGCCTCACGTGAGAAGAGGCGTTCTCGCTCTAAAGAGCGCGATAGACGCCGACGGCACCGATCCCGCTCCAGATCCCGCTCACGGCACAGCCGAGAACAGTCACACAAGTGAGTGTTGCGCATCAGTGTTAAGAAAGCAACTAAAAGGAAAAAACGTCTTGGCCAAATATTTCTTTTTGTGTGGTTGTTCGAGGCAAAACTTGAAATTTGCAACATTGTTGTCTATGTGATCCTAAATTAAATGACCCATCAAACATCAAAATCTCGGTTCCTTTTTTCCTACAAAATGTTCAGGGTTGGTGAATTGATTAAAGTGCTGGAATACCTGGAAAATGGCCTTGATTTGTTTGAAAAGTGCTCGAAATTAAATTAGAACATTTCTTCTGTGTAACTACATTGAGTAGCTCATGGTTTGGAAGGCTACAATGCCTAAATAGTTTCCCCAGCACTGTTTAACAAACCACACTGTAAATCTCACAGGCAATCCGATGTTTTATGTGTTTAAAGTGTTTGGAAACAAAATTGCTTACACAAACACACGCGCTTTTCTCCATTACCCTGTTGTGACGGTTAATGTGTGTTTCAGATCTTCACGGGACCGTGATCGCGAGCGTGACCGCAAGCACGGTTCATCTGAGCGGAGATCAGATGGGCTGAATGGGAGGACAGAATCTCGCCGCCATGACGACAGAGAGGCTGGAGAAATCTGAATCATCTCACTCCACATAACGTTCACATACATAATGCACACTTTTATATTTATCGCATTGAGCTTCGTATGTGGTAAACTGCCCATTCCCTGTTTCATCAAAGACTTTGTCTTTAATATAAAAACTGAACAAAACCTGTTTTAGCCAGTGTCCATCAAAAGAGAGAGAGAGTAGAGTGTGTGTGTGTGTGTGTGCGCTATTTTTAGGTATTGTTTTTTTTGTTTGTACTGAGTGGATGTGTGCATGTTGAAGGAAGCTCATTCTATTTAAAAGCTGTTCTGAGCTCAGTTTTAATGCCCCTTTAAATATAGCTGCAGTATTCCCCATAGAAAGAGGCTGAGTCCATTCACTCTCTTTATATCTGTAGCAGTGGAGTAGACATTTAATAAATCTGAAGAAATCCTTTACTGCATATTGTTTCAGATTTACAATGTACACAAACTTTTGTAATGCAGTTCTGATTCATGTTGTCCTCTTGCATTAAATGGTTTTATGAATTGAAGTGGTATTTGAATGGTCATTACTGAGGGCTATTATCTAATTGTTGAACTCTGGAGGTGTCGTCACTTTTACTGTTTTGTCCTTTTTTTATGAATAAACAAGCAAAATGCTTCCATACTTGTTCACTGAGCTATTTTCATTGCATTGAAAGTTAGAGCTACAGTATACATTTTATTCATCCCTTAACCCATGCAAAATTCCTGTATTTGGGATTAAAAACATGTGGCATTATTAATTTCTTACATATATATATATATATATATATATATATATATATATATATATACAGTATAATGTAATATAACACATTTTTGTCCTAAGGTCTTCAATGTATGTGTGTGTGCTTTTTTTTTTATCTGACACTGCACAAAAAAATAATGAATCAAAATCAATTAAATATAATAAAAAAATAAATTATAATTTTTTTTATTTGGCAGTATATTGACACGGACATTTTTGTCCTCTACGGACCTCTGAGTATCTTTTTTAAATTGACGCACAAGGGTTACATTTATTACATGTATTTTTATTTGTTATTATTTATTTTTGATATTTACATGTGATTTCACCACGTCGACGATACGCGTCATTACGCTGGGTGATGTTGATCGTCACGTCCTGTGACATCAACATGACGCCATAGACAAAACAACGAAACATGATGCTAGCGTCTCGCACACGCGAATAAAATGTCTGGTTTGTAATGATCCCCAGTGAACACCCCAGATATTTCTCATCTTAGTGTCATGATTGTGTCGGACTATGAGTTTGGCAGCGTTTAAATCGGGATACAGGATGAAAAACTGATCACAACTGCATCAGTGTCGCTACCGGTTTGCTAACGACAGTCGTCAGTACAGCAGTCAAACCCGGTACGCGTGAATTAATGTTTATATTTCATTTCAGTATACATTTTTAAACGCAGATAGTGGTTATTCTTGCCAATGGGCTCATTTAAATTGATTTTGAGCTTGTAAAGTGGCTGTAGATTTCCAAATGTTCCAGTCACACGTATATCATTAGAGTAAATAATTTAAGTATGTATTTACTGGACATTGATACTGAACTTAATTAATTGTTTGCTCATTACATTGCTAAAGGACTTCTGAATCATCAGAGTAGTCCTGTAGTTCATATGTGTGTTGTATGTGTTACTGTAGTTCATATGTGTGTTGTATGTGTTACTGTAGTTCATATGTGTGTTATGTGTTACTGTAGTTCATATGTGTGTTACTGTAGTTCATATGTGTGTTGTATGTGTTACTGTAGTTCATATGTGTGTTGTATGTTTTACTGCTGTCTACATACCTGTAGTATGTGTTACTGTATTTGTTATGAAGTGTGTGCTACCGTAGTAACTATACATGCATCACTTTAGTGCAGATGTGCATGTGACATGTCCCCGTAGTCTTCATGCATGTAATAAGCATTACTGTACTCTGCATGCTTATTACATGGGAAATGTATTATTGTTTGTGTAATATGGGTGTTTTGATGTGTCCCTGCAGTGTGAGAGGTTTGCTTTAGGCAGGTATCTGGGTTCCCGGGAGAGGCCGGTGCTCACCGAAGAGACGGGGAACAGGATCGGTAAGCAGGGGGGAGCGGCCACCGCAGAACCCGTTGAGAAGATGGCGAGCAGCCCGGAGAAAAGCTCCTCGGCACAGGATCTCAAGGAGCAGGGCAACCGTCTGTTCCTCAGCCGCAAATATCAGGAGGCCGCAACCTGCTACAGCAAAGCCATTGTGAGTAGAGCAACGCAGTAAAGCACAGCAGTCCTGTTTTTGAAGTTAAAATCCAACAAATTTACTCCAAAGATGAATTGACTCGCTTCAATCCGGGTGGTGGAGGACGAATCTCAGTTGCCTCCGTGTCTGAGACTGTCAATCCACGCATCTTATTGGGCTTGTTGAGCGCGTTACCACGGAGATGTAGCGCGTATGGAGGCTTCACGCTATTCTCCGCGGCATCCACCCACAACTCACCACATGCCCCACCGAGAGCAAACCACA
This sequence comes from Xyrauchen texanus, assembly GCF_025860055.1. Taxonomy (NCBI): domain Eukaryota; kingdom Metazoa; phylum Chordata; class Actinopteri; order Cypriniformes; family Catostomidae; genus Xyrauchen; species Xyrauchen texanus. Next base: position 3,495,738 of record NC_068316.1, read on the forward strand.
TTATAGTGACCACAAGGAGGTAACCCCATGTGACTCTACCCTTCCTAGCAACTGGGCCAATTTAATTGCTTAGGAGACCTGACTGGAGTCACTCAGCACACTCTGGATTCATACTTGCGACTCCAGGAGTGTAGTCAGCATCAAAACTCGCTGAGTTACCCAGGCCCAGCCTGTTGCAATTATTAAATAATCGTCTGATCGCTGTTATTGGATCTAACCATTGGAGATAACCGTGATTATTGTGCACTGCACATTCCAATCACATTTTAGAGCCCAAATAAGGACATTATTAGTGAATATATAAATGCAATGTCTCTGTGTCATTCGGATGAATGAGCAGCTCCTGTCTGGGAGAGCGCGTGAAGCGCATCTCAAGCACTCTGATGGGTGCGCCGCCATAAGAGGCCAAAATCCTGCGAAAATTTAAAGCGCTCCAGTTGGTGGAGCTTAATGGCAAAGGTTCCTGGTCAAAGCGGGTTCATACACACAGTGTTAATGACACGCAGTGACACAGAAGAGACTCCCGCTACTCTATTTCTGTAATAAAATGATCAAACTAAATCTCAAAGTTTTGGCTATTTGAGAAATAAGGTATTGTGGGTTTAATCAAAGAGCATTAAAATAAGCTGTGAAAGTGAAGAAATTAGGAAAGAAATATGTTACTATTGCATAATATGGCAGAATATTAAAATATACTGTAATATATAAAAAAAATATTTCCAAAAACAACAGTGTAAATGTAAAACTGACCAAAACTAATGTTTAAATAACATCAAAATCTGCTGGTTTCAAAGAGTTTTGGATGGTTTCCCTAATCATGTAGCCTATAGGTAAGTGCCACTTTCACAACTGTCACGTCCGTTTATGAGGTTTTTCCAGCATTAATGTGAGAATGAGAAAGAATATCTAAAACTAAAAAATTACACGTTCTTCGTAGTGCCAACCCTTTTACCTAGTGTTGCTATTATTATGTATGGATTGTGTACTGTAATTCTACAGCTTACAATAAAAAATGATAACTTTACTGTACTATACTGTGCACTTTACTGAACGTACTTCTGTTATGATGTTTGCAGAATCGGAATCCCTCGGTGGCCGTGTATTACACTAACAGAGCACTATGTTATGTGAAGCTACAGCAACACGACAAGGCATTGGCCGATTGTAAACATGCCCTCGAGCTTGACAGCCAATCAGTAAAGGCGCACTTTTTCCTGGGTCAATGTCAGCTTGAGATGGAGAATTATGAAGAGGCCATTGGCAACCTACAGAGAGGTACACTCACACACACACACACACACACACACACACACACACACACACACACACACACACACAAAATAAATATGGCATGCTGTTGATCCACCCAAAATAAATATTTTGATGTGAATCGTATTCATCAAAATTAATCGAAATTACAGTATCAAGGAAAATATTCGACAATGACTTAAATAACTGTGCAGCCCTGAGGCACACCTGTCATCTACAATAAATCATTTCTTTAGAAAATAGAAATACAGAATATTTCACACATTTGTATTTCATACAGCTGTTCCTCACCCTGTTGTTGGGATAACCAAACTATTTTGATCAAGTAAATTATTACTTTCATGTTTGTGGTCATTTTTGACCGGAATTTTGAGTGATTTTATTTTTTAAGAAATGATAAATGTTGGCTTCCCTGACGTAAAAACAATAAATTAGGCATTTCTTTGGGGGGTTTATGTTTTTAGATCTTATTTACAAACACATTTCTCAAGTTCACCATTCATTTGCATAATTTATGTAACTTCATGTGAAGAAGTTCATTGGGAAGGAGGAAGCGAGAACCGGCTTTACAATATAAATAATAGTTTAATTATAAACTTAAAAGACTCCGTATCACTATAACAAGACACAGGTGTTAGAGGTAATTACAAACCAGGTGACAAGCCTTACCGCTCTCTCTCTCCCGCAGACCGACACACGACCACGCCCCCCCCATGCCACACTTCATTACAGTAAAAACCTAGTTGAAACAACGAAAATATGAGAATATATCATGTATTGTAGCCACATTGCAGCATCTGGTGAAAATTTTTTAATTAAATGACTTAAATCATGTTATGACAATAATAGCCAGTACATGGCTGCAGTGCTCGATTACATTTAATTACAAAGTTACTAAAGCATTTGGATATATATTTATACATTATCAAACTATTGTTTGTGGGTGTGCATGTGTGCTTTCTGGCTGTGCAAGTCTCACCCACCCATTTATTTATTTATTTATGTGTGTGTGTGTGTGTGTGCTGTATTGTGGCTGAATTATAGATTTTATTTGGCAAAATTAAAATAAATTGCTCTGTGTTATAGTGTCACCAGTTAATTTGTGTGTGTGTGTGTGTTGCACTCTGCATGTTGTATAGTCTCATCCTTTAATTTATGTGTGTGTGTTCTTTGAATTGTGGCTGATTTATAGATTGCCTTTGAAAAATAACAAAAAATGCCACTTCCTATGGCGGGTCAGTTCTGGCCACGAACAACAAAGATGTCACTTTATGACAATTTAAACTTCTCGAATCAAGTCCAAAATTTTTTGTGTGTTCAGAAGGCAAGTGGAGGAAAACTGCTCAGATAAACATCCGAAAAATGACAGAACAGTATAGGACGGTTAATTTGAAGTACTTCTCAGTGCTCTCATTTTATTTTTCTTAAACTGATCTGATGATCAGATTTATTACTGGCCAAATATTTGGACATAGGCTGAATTTATTTGTCTTATTATCTTACAATTTTGATCTAAAACTGCAAATCAGTTTTGTAGACAAATCTGATGTCTATAAAACAAAAGTTTTTTTTATAAATCTATGATTGTAATTTGATATTTCTTTCCTGAAAAGGATAGTTCACCCGAAAATGAGAATTGTGTTATTATTTACTCACCCTCATGTTGTTCCAAACCCATATGACTTTCTGTTCTTCCATGGAACATAATAGACGATTGTTATTGTGCGTTCACATACAACGCAAACTGAGCATTTTGCGGGGCGCGATTACATACAATGTCAATGCAAAGATGCGAATAGGCACGAATGAAGCGAATGGCGCGACTTGAACGCTCAATTGTTTCATTCTTGTAAAAATTTGCATGACGCGTTGTCGCTAAAGCCTTTCAACATTGAGATTGTCCAGATGTCACTGACGTACTGATGTAGTAGCAGAAGAAACCTGGAAAAATGGATGACAGAATGGTTGTAGCGGTGTGTGGACGCCCGGAATTGTATGAAACAACGTCATACATGTACAGAGACCGGACAAAAAAAGACATCGCTTGGAGGAGAGTGAGCGAGGAAGTTGGACTACCTGGTAAATTCTGAAAATATGCACATCTACTTGATTCCAGCTATTGGTTGTACTTTACTATGAACCAAGTCGTAGAAGCCCCGCCTCCTGTCCTTTTCCGGAAGAGAAGGGGGAATACTCACGGGTTCGTGTTACTCGCGCGAACGTGAGTATAAACACAAATGTATAATCCAGCGGTCAAACTTGCGCGAGCAATGCGAGGCGAAAATTTTCTTCGTGTTGTATGTGAACGCACCATTAGACAGAATGTTAGCCTCAGTCACCATTCACTTTCATTGCACCTTTTTCTATACAATGAAAGTCAGTCTCTAACATTCTACTAATAAATTGTGTTCCACGAAAGAAAGAAAGTTTGGAACTACAAGATCACATTTGTGTTATTTTATAGTTTTGATGACTTCAATAATGTGGAAAATAGTAATAATAAAGGATAAGTAGGCGTGTTCAAAGGTTTGACTGACAGATGTTTCACATCAGTGTGATGAAATTGTTCTGTGAAACAGTCATAGACATTTAACTTTCCTTGACGTCAACTGCTATTTTTCAGCCTACAACTTGGCGAAGGAACAGCGTCTGAATTTTGGCGATGATATCCCAAGTGCTCTTCGCATTGCCAAGAAAAAACGCTGGAACAACATAGAAGAGAAGCGAATCAACCAAGAAAATGACCTGCACGCTTATCTCAGCAAACTCATCCTCGCTGAGAAAGAGAGGTGACAGTAAATCTGCCAGTCGTGTCTATCTTTGCAGTAATGATGATTTTTAAACGAGTGTTTTAATAATGTCTTTTCATCTGTTTAATTATGTTTTTAGAGAGATGGAGGACTCCAGATTTAAACAATCAGAGGACAGTCAGAACGGAAGCGAGATTAGCAAGATCAAATCCAAACACGTGAGATACATTCATATAAATTAAATATAACACATGAATGTTTTCTTTGGTGGAAAGTTGTGCTGGTTTGAGTTTAGTGTTTGCATGTACTGTGCATTTTTTTTCTCCCCTTTTCTCCCCAATTTGGCACGCCCAATTCCCAATGCGCTCTAGGTCCTCGTGGTGGCGTAGTGACTCGCCTCAATCCGGGTGAGACCACCAATCCGCGCATCTTATCACGTGACCTGTTGAGTGCGTTACCATGGAGACCAAGCACGTGTGGAGGTGTCACGCTATTCTCCGCGGCATCCACGCACAACTCACCACGCACCCCACCGAGAGCGAGAACCACATTATAGTGACCACGAGGAGGTTACCCCATGTGACTCTACTCTCCCTAGCAACCGGGCCAATTTGGTTGCTTAGGAAGCCTGACTGGAGTCGCTCAGCACACCCTGGATCGAAATCTGTCGTTGTGAGACGAGTAAAGAGCGCTGTTGCGTAAATCTACAAATGAACTAACTTTATAATTAGAGGTCAGCCGATAGTGGATTTTGCAGATATGAATAACTAAGGTGGTGGAAAAGGCTGTTAACTGATTAATCAGCCAGTTTGTTAAAAAAAAAACAACAAAAAAAAAAAACCAGCAGCTTTGGTGCATAACGATGGACTTTTAATTATCAACAAGCCCGAAATACACCGGGACTCTTATTTTGAAATGTCTGTTCTTCCAGCTCACACAAACACACAAGAGAAACAAAACATGCACTCTCACATACATCTATATACAAATATTAACCAATTTATGTTTTTGTAGTCTGTGTATTCACCAGATGATGGGTTTTGTCCACAGAGGAACACCTGAGGAAATAATAATATTAATAATAATTATAATTATATCGGCATCTATTGTGTCATTTTATGCCAATAACCGATAGTTACAAAAAGCAACTATCGGCACTGATTAATGGGTAAATCCAATATATAGGTTGAACTCTATTGCTAATTATTACACGCTGGGCTATTGTTTGGGGGGGGGTGTTGGAACTGAAAGCGTTTACAAGTTAACTATGAAAAGATGTGCAATTAATCACGATTCACTATTTGTATCGATTCACAGCCCTTTAATTTTCTGTGCTCTGTGTAGGATAAATATTTGATGGACATGGATGAGCTCTTCTCTCAAGTAGACGAAAAGAGGAAGGTAAGAGATCATGATAAATCTTTAAACAGGTTTTGATAAAGATCTCTCATACACAACATGTATCTAATATTACTAATCAATGTTTGAGATTCCTTGTGTTTATTTTATGTCTATTTCATTATATTTAATACATTAGCTTTCATTTTATGGACCAAATTTCACCTGTGGGGAAGTAGAGTTTTAGCGCAGCTGTTTTCGAACAGGGGGCCACAAGGGGGTGCTAGTGGGTCAGCAGAAAATGTAAAACATGTAGGAAAATATAAAGATGCCTTTTATATTTTTAAAAGGGTTGAGGGGGCGCCCTTGTAAAAAATATCATATTTGAGGGTCCTTGGAATAACTGTGGAATTTTCTGATTCACAAATATTTCTTTTCCTGTCATTCCAATTCAAACCCTAACTCATTTATTTCAAATTCACACTCATGAATTGAAGTTGAGACAACTGTCCTTGCCGCTGATCACCGTGTTAAACAATAAGATCCTTTAAAAGTTTGTGTAACAGTTCTTCAGGAACATTTGCTTATCTTGTGTAATACGTGTCCGTGTCTGCAGAAGCGAGATATCCCAGACTACTTGTGTGGAAAGATCAGTTTTGAGCTCATGAGAGAACCCTGCATTACGCCCAGCGGCATAACCTACGACCGCAAGGACATAGAGGAGCATCTACAGGTATGCACAGACTCTCGACCTTTACCCTTCTTACATTTCCAGGTTTGGTATGTGGAAGTCTGTATGTCTATAGCAGTGAATGGGAGACCACAGGAAGTATTATTGTTTTCTCCAACAACAAAAGAAAAAATCCACTGTTATGTTTCCACGACTTTCCTAAAGTCAAATAATGACAGTCAGAAGAGAGAAAGATGACAAATTGATGTCACTCCCTCAACAGGTGTATTTGATAGCCCATCACAGCAGTGCTGACTAGTGTTTTATTCACACCAGAGTACTTTAACATGAAGAATAATGTTATAAATTTACACTTAATTAAAATGGATTGAAATTGAAAATATGAAAAGGTTGGCTAGATTTACACTGATAAATAAGGTGAAAATGCATCATCACAGTCTGTGAAGCTGGTCTTGTCCGTATTTGGACATTATTCTCATTATTTATGCCATCAGAAATGTGGATGACTTTCTTTCTTTTGCTGAACATCATTTAAGATCTTCAGAAGAATATTTCAGCTCTGTAGGTCCATACAATGCAAGTCAATGGTGACCAGAACTTTGAAGCTCCAAAAAGCACATAAAGGCAGCATAAAAGTCATCCATAAGACTTGAGTGGTTCAATCCATGTCTTCTGAAGAGATATGATAGGTGTGGTTAAGAAACCGATCAATATTTAAGTCCCTTTTTACTATTAATATGCACAAAGAATGCGAATAGCCAAAAATAAAAGGTGAACTCTTAGGAGGGCTGTTTGAACGTAGATTTATTGTAAAAAAGGACTTGTAATTTGATCTGTTTCTCACCCACACCAATAATATCACTTCTGAAGACATGGATTTAACCACTGCAGTCTTATGGATTACTTTTATGCTGCCTTTATGTGCTTTTTGAGCTTCAAAGTTTTGGTCACCATTGACTTGCATTGTATGGACCTACAGAGCTGAAATATTCTTCTAAAGATCTTAAATTGTGTTCTGCAGAAAGAAAGTCGTACACATCTGGGATGGCATGAGGGTGAGTAAATGATGAGAAAATGATAATTTTTAGGTGAACTACCCCTTTAAGTTGCTGAGTGTGTGACAGTAAATGTGGCATCTTCTCTCTTCAGAAAGTGTTTAATCCGCTGCTCTCTATTTGTTTTATAAGTGTAATAGTGGATTACCCTGCTATCGTTTACTACATTAAGAATGTCTTTAAAAGATGCAGACAAGTGGAGTGATAAAAACGGAAATGTCTCGTGCTGTTTTACTAAATATCCTGGAACGCCTTTTTTCAATCAGACCGAAGGATCAAAACTGTTACATAATCACAAATAAAGCTGCAAGAGCATTCAAATATTTGATATTTTTTCTCTCGCTCTCTCTTTAGCGTGTCGGTCATTTTGACCCGGTCACCCGCAGCCCACTGACACAAGATCAGCTGATTCCCAATCTGGCCATGAAGGAAGTGATCGATGCTTTCATGCAGGAGAACGGCTGGGTGGAAGACTACTAAACACACACACACACACACACACGCACACACACACACACACACACACACACTCGAACAGACTGCAGCAGAGTTCTCCGATACACAGAATGAATGAATTCCTCCCCTGTATGTTCATGCACTTTAATCTGTGGAGTTTTGCTTCAGAATATCGTCCCTATAGAGGCCACCGGCCCCGGGTCACCTCGCTCTCCGTCTGTCGGTCTCTCTTTCAAACTCTTTCGGATCAACGCTGGTCTCTCGGATGCGATCAAACTGGAGATGATATGAATTATTTTACCCATGCTCTCTCATCTTGACTTAAAGGGAAACTTCACCCAAAAATGCACATTTTGTCATCATTTACTCACCCTCATGTCGTACCATTCGTGTTTCTGTTTGTCATTTAAGGAAAGTTGATGTTGATTTATTCTACCAAGCTCCAAAAATAGCACAGTGACATCATACTAATGGCCCATATGACTTGTACGCTATAGTCATACACCAGCTTTGTGTGAAGAACAGACCGAAATTGAAGTCCTTAATCGATCTCGCCTTTCAACGTTGGTATTGCAGAATTTGCAGTCGTGTGATATCACAAACCAAAGGCTTTTGGCATCAGTGATGTCAGACCTGCTGTGATGCGTTCTAAGGCGCCATTGTTGAATTGAAAACAAATGAGATTTGAGAGCAATGGCGTAAAGGAAGATTTTCAGTGAATAACTATTAATATATCAGTCTGGTTTTCGCACAAAGCTATCGTATTGCTTCAGAAGACTTGAAATATAGTGTCCACGTCGTATGAAGTACTTCTGTGATCACTTTTATGATGTTTTTTTAGTGCCTCGTTTAAATCCACACAAATACGCAAGCAGTACGGAAAAGAGCATCTTGGACATTATGCTAAGTATCTCCTTTTGTATTTAACAGAAGAAAGAAAATAATACAACATGACGGTGAGTAATTGACGATAGAATTGTCATTTTTGGATGGACTATCCCTTTAAAAGACATGTCCAATTATCCCTTTCCGTAGATTTGTGTTCAGATGTTTGACACTTTCAGTGTAAGACATTGGCTAATGTTGCTGTCACTGGGTTCAACAGTTAAGCGGTTGAATAATTCTACTGTTTAAAGCAAAAGACAATGCTGTAATTTCATTATTGAATGTGGAATTATAAACATCATTAATGAGACACTCATTAAGAAGAGGAAACGTCATCGTTGCACAAGTTGGTGTGTGTGTTTATTTGTGTGTGTGTGTGTGTGTGAGAGTTTATTCTATAGGGGCTACTAGTCACTATAGATATCTATATGCAGAATGAATGCGCTATGCGAGTGTAAACAGGTATAACATGTAGAATGTTTCTAAGATACATCTAAAGCTTGGGTTATGGCAGGATGATGATTATAAAGTTTTGTAATGAGCGTGTAATCCCCTACATGTATCCTGACTTTCATCTGCTGGCTGCCAATCAAAACAAACTGAGAATCTGAGACATAAAGATGACATCATCATTGTTATGGTGTATAATACGTTTAATCTAACTTTGTATCTGTGTTAAAGAGAGAGGTAAGTGATCAGACTTTGGGGAAACTGAATTAGTTTTCTGTCAGACAGTCACACGGGCACACGTACACTTGTCCTGTGTAGTATCAGTATTGTTTTGGTCAGACAACTCTTACTAGTAGCTGGATATTTTGGTTCCAGATCTGTTCATCTGGCTCAGTTCAGAATATTACTGAGATGTAACTTATTTAGGTTTGATGCATGAAAAATAAATGTTTTTATTATAATTTTTTTTTATGAAATGTGTTGAATTGAGGCTTATTCTTTGCACACAAGCCTTTGTGCTGTTTCAAAGTTGTACTCATGATCCCAAAAAAGCTAATTAGATTCCTGTAGCACAACTCTGATCATGTGTATACATTAGATGCACTATAAGACACATTGGGAAAGCATCTGGCAAATTAATTATCCAAAGGAGTTAAATGCTGGAAACTATTAACCTATTAATTTCATTCCGATCATTTTTTTATGTAACCCAAGACTAAAAGGCTTATCAGAGTCAATTATTGGAGTTACACCTCTTGCTGTTGCCCAAAAAAAGGGGTTTCATTCTTTTAAATGGAACATGATGAGCATGTGCTTTGATTCTGAAGGCAACTGCTACATCACACATCTCTTTAACTAATTTCACGTTATAGATGCAGTCATTCATGACATGCTGCTGAAGACCTTTTTGGCAACTATATACAGTGGCAAAAAAAAGTAAGTGAACCCTTTGGAAATGGCTGGTTTTCTGAATTAATTGGTCATAAAATGTGATCTCATCTTCATCAAAATCACAAGTATAAACAAACACAATGTGCTTAAGATAACAACACACAAACAATTATAATCTTTCATGCCCATTAAACATTTTCAGTGCTCTGGAAAAAGTAAGTGAACCCTTGGATTTAATAACTGGTCGATCCTCCTTTGGCAGCAATAACCTCATGCAAGCGTTTCCGGTAGCTGCGGATTAAACCTTCACGACATTCATTTTTGGACCGTTCTTCCTTATTAAACTGCTTCAGCTCGAACATATGAGGATGTCTGGTGTGAACGGCTCTCTTGAGGTCATTCCACAGCATCTCTATTGGGTTCAGCTCCGGCTCTTACTGGGACACTCCAAAAGATGGATCTTCTTTTCTAACTCTAACTCACCTTGGTTACGTGTTCTTCACAAACAATTCAACTGTAGTTTCATCTGTCCACAAGACATTTTTGCAGTAGCGTTGTGGCGTGTCAAGGTGGTGTTTGGCAAACTTCAAGCGTGCAGCAATGTTTTTGTTGGAAATCAGCGGCTTCCATCGTGATGTCCTGCCAGTGACACTATGCATGTTTAATGTTTTCCATATAGAAGACTCATGAACAGAGATGTTGACCAGATCCAATGAATCCTTCAAGTCGTTTAGCTGATTTAATTTTTTGTACCTCATTGAGAATTATGTGGTGTGCCTTTTGAATCATCTTGGCTGGATGGCCACTTCTAGGGAGAGTACCTATCGTACTAAATCATCATTTATAGACCGTTTGTCTAACTGTGGACAGATGAATATCTGAGTTCTTCAAGATAACTTTTTAACCCTTTCCAGCTTCATGTAACAATTCTTGATGGTCGATCTTCTGAGATCTTTTTTTGTGAGGCACGGTCCACGTCAGCTGATGCTTCTTGTGAATAGCAAATGTAAAATTTTTGAGTGCTTTTTATAAGTCAAAGTTTCTCTAACCCACACCTACAATCTCATTTCATTAACCGGATGCCAGGTTTGCCAACTCCTGACTCTGATTAGCTTTTGTTGATGTATTTAGCGAACGGGTTCATATACTTTTCCCCAACCTATACGGTGAATGTTTGAATGATGTTTTAAAATATTATTGCTTTTTTTTCCGCTTAATTTGGGTGAAGGGAACATGATCTGGCAACACTGCAACTGGCATATCACCCAACCTCAGAAGCAGGGACTAAAAACTAAATGTTCTTCATTCTGTGTGTGTGTGTGTGTGTGTGTGTGTGTGTGTGTGTGTGTGAGTGTTATTGCAGTGATGCAGCAGTTTCCTTCAGGATTAAAGCATGTTTCATTACACAAAAATAATAAAGTTTACAACAAACATTTGTGACAAAAATGTTTTGAGACATTAATAGTTGAACAGATGCATTTACTGGTAAAACTAAATGAATCCTCTTGTGGTTTGAACATGGTCACTGGAGACAGATCTGATCTATTCTGAGAGAAACACAATCATTCCACACTGACAATGCAAATGTGATTTTCACACTCTCAGATTCACTGTTTGATTGGTTAAATGATCTGAACTGGAACACACCAGTTTCACTTCTGCTCTATTGAGTCGTTAATCGTTTTTGGAAACAGCGGGAACCACCGGCACCAGAACGAGTTTAGAAGTGGGGGTGACAGCAAACTGGGCTGATTGTGATGTCATCACAACAACATTCTGCAGTCAATATAAAACAAAACAAATAATAATAATTTGGCCAATTTATCCCAGACCAGCTTCCAAGATTGTCAAAATCACAGAGACTATCGAGTTATTTATCAACATACACAGTTTGAATGCTGAAGTAATCGAACTAAAGAGATTCAAATCTGACTTGATAAGCTTGATAACATTGTGTAAACAGTCTACGTTCATTCTACGACTATCATATAAGTCATATAATGAAAGTTATAACTCCTAAAATAAACATCTGGACTTGTGTATACTGGAACATCTCCTCATGATTCAACACAGAATATCAGTGACAGCAGCACATCCTCATCCACTTTCATTCATTTCTGAATCTATTGTTTAAAGTG
>NC_068316.1:3508160-3550660 GCF_025860055.1 Xyrauchen texanus
TGATCAACAAACATTTGTGACAAAGAAAATGTACTACTTAAAGTGTCTGCTAAGAGAGAAAATTAGATGTATTTGATCAAGAAAGTCTTTTGGCTGAAGATTTACACATTTAATATGTTTTTTAATGTTAATAGTTGAACAGATGCATTTACTGGTAAAACTAAATGAATCCTCTTGTGGTTTGAACATGGTCACTGGAGACAGATCTGATCTATTCTGAGAGAAACACAATCATTCCACACTGACAATGCAAATGTGATTTTCACACTCTCAGATTCACTGTTTGATTGGTTAAATGATCTGAACTGGAACACACCAGTTTCACTTCTGCTCTATTGAGTTGTACATTTACATTTACATTTACATTTATTCATTTGGCAGACGCTTTTATCGAAAGCGACTTAACAAAAGAGGAAGAACATCAGCGAATCATCTTAGGGAGACAGTAATACAAAAAGTGCCATATTACAAAGTTTCACTATCATCATAATAGTATACAAAACAGATTTAAGTGCAACAAGAAATGTAAATATATATATATATATATATATATATATATATATATATATATATATATATATATATATATATATATATATATATATTTATATATATATATATATATTTTTTTTTATTGACCGGTTAAGTGCTTTTGGAAAAGATGTGTTTTTAGCCGCTTTTTGAAGATAGAGAGTGAGTTAGCTTCCGGATTGAGTTGGGAAGGTCATTCCACCACCGTGGTATGATGAAACTGAAAGTCCGGGAAAGTGTTTTGGTGCCTCTTTGTTTTGAGTACGACAAGGCGGCGTTCCTTAGCCGACCGCGAGGCTTCTGGTGGGAACGTAGCTCTGCATAAATGTTTTTAGGTATGCTGGAGCAGACCCAGTGACTGTTTTATATGCCAGCATCAGGGCCTTGAATTTAAAACGTGCATGAACCGGCAGCCAGTGGAGAGAGACAAAGAGTGGTGTAACATGTGCTCTCTTAGGTTCATTAAAGACCAGACGTGCTGCTGCATTCTGGATCATTTGGAGAGGTCTAATAGCACATGCAGGAAGGCCTGCAATGAGAGCGTTACAGTAGTCCAGTCTAGTTATGACAAGGGACTGAACGAGCAGTTGTGTGGCATGTACAGAGAGGAAGGGTCTTATCTTCCTGATATTGTAGAGTGTAAATCTACAAGATCTTGCAGTTTTTGAAATGTGGTCTGTGAAATTTAGCTCATCATCAATGGTTACCCCTAGATTTCTGACCGTTTTGGAAGGCGAAACTGTAGTTGGACCCAGCTGCACGGTGATGTTGTGTTCAACAGCCGGGTTGGCTGGAAAGACAAGGAGTTCGGTCTTGGCAGGGTTGAGTTGAAGGTGGTGTTCCTTCATCCAGGCCGAGATGTCTGCCAGACAGGCAGCGATTCGAACGGTCACTGTGGTGTCGTTGGGCTGGAAAGACAAGTAGAGTTGCGTGTCATCAGCGTAGCAGTGGTAAGAGAAACCATGTGACTGGATGATGGGTCCCAGTGATGATGTACGCCAGTAAGGAAGTTATTTAAGTGACATCTTCATACAGTTTATGAAACTAATGGACCGCACCAGCTCATCTGCAACACGAGATGAAGACTTTTCTCTGCACTGCTACTGTAGGTACAACAGGTTGAATTTTTGATGGAGCAGCTGTTGTGGCATCTGATCAGAGTGTGGTCTGTTCCAAGATCAATAACTCAATCAATAAAGTAAAAAGGCAGCAGTCACCAATGTACATTGTATGGAGAAGATGCAATGAATGTGAATGGTGACTGAGGCTGACAATCTTTTTGTCGTCAACTTAATATTATTATTATTCCATAGATTATGTAAAATGTACTCTCAAATTCACAAAAGTTTGTGTGCTATGTGTTTTTTTTTACACTCGTGAAAAATCACTTTATCAACACACACACTCCATCAAACAAGAGACTCCAGCACTAGATGAATCTATTTGAATACCTGAACAACATGTATGTGACATCACCTCTCAATTTATATGAGTCTGTCCAATTGAGGGGTGAAACAAGTCAAATGTTTAAAGTGATGAATTACATTCAAATATGACATCTGTGAAAACAAATGTTTTATGTTTGCATGATGCTGTATTCACATGGATAGGTGTCAGTAAAGTTTAAGACTAGTGTCATATCAGCCAGTAAAACATCAACCAAAAATGACTGAATTGACCTTTATAATAAAATGTGTCGTCCAGATTCATATGTAGTGTTGAGTGTGAAATATCTAAATCTAAAACTTTGTGTCCATGTCAATTTATAATGAAACATTCAGAGAAACTGTTTCTGTATCAGTAGTTCCTCTTTCACTGAAGGAGGTTTTTGTACGACTCTTTATCACTGTGTGAACACCCATTTACTGTTGATCCAGTGAGCACTCTGACAGTAATAATGTCCTTCATCTTCAGTCTGGACTCCACTGATGGTCAGAGTGAAATCACTATTAGATCCACTGCCACTGAATCTAGATGGAGTTCCAGTCTGGAGGTTGTTGGTTCGATATATGAGGAGTTTAGGAGCTTCTCCAGGTTTCTGTAAGTACCAGTACAAGTAGTGTCCATAACTACTGTGATAGAAGACATCTCTGCTGGTTTTACAGTTTATTTGAACTTGTTGTCCTGGTTGAGCTGCTGTTATTGAGGGACTCTGAGTGACCGTGTACTGTCCATTACACTCTGAAACACAAAATAAAATAAAAAATTATTGCACAAAAGCTTTTTGACACTTGAAATAACAATAAAAAACTTCATACAGTTAAATTGAGTTTATATTAGTGAAATGCACTGAAACAGATTCTCACCAGCAATGAAAAGCAGTAGAGAGCAGATAATGAGAGCGTTACAGGAGAACAGCAGAAATAAGAAACAATTACATGTCAAATTACATTCATACATTTCAATCTTTATCTTTTAGTTATTAATTACAATTGGTTGAAATTCGAATGATTTTTGTTCATTGTGGAAATCTCATGAGCATTCAGTAGATCAAACTAAATCAAATGTGTTATAGAGGAGTTATTACATTGTAATAAACATGTTGTATATAATTATGAATGTAATATGTATGTTTTTATTGTATTTTTGAAACAGTAGTTGATGACAATATGAACTGAATCATGTTTGAATGTGTGTTGTGTAAAGATGTGTTTGTGATCATGTGTTTAAAGTGCAGTTAGTGAAGCGCTCAGAGGTTTTTGTGCAGCTGTTCTATTAGTTTGTATCACTGTGGTACACTTTCGGCAGCGGCACCAGACTGGATGTTGGCAGTAAGTAAATCATCAAATCATCATTTTAATGTTTTATGTGTTTTTATAATGTGGAATGTGTCAGTTTTATGTTGAATTGACACACATATGAGTTCAGTGATTTCTCTCACTTTTTTGATTTATATTTCATTATTTATTAATAATATCTGATTAGACAGATTGAATAATTTGGCTGTTTTTCCAGAAATGAAGGTGAACTTTAAAGACACTTAATTGACACTTTGTCAGCACATGTGAATTTGTTGCTGGTACAGAAGTGAGATGTTATTCAGTTTTTGGAGATGTTAAATGACTCTGTGTTTAAATGACGAACATTATCAAGAGTTCATAAAAATGCTCCTTCAATATGAAATGTTTCTTAATGTAATATGTAACATATAAAGTTTTACTGGAGGAATTCTTTCACCAAATGAACTGTTGAAAGTTCATCATTGTACAGAATTTCTTTTCTATTCTCTTGAGGTTGGGCAATGTCTTTTCATAGTTATTTCTTAATGTAGAAAGAGAAATTTATGAAGGAAAATATTCTTGAACTTTTGTGTAAGTCAAACTGCAAACATATAAAGATATGTGAACTTTATTCATCATTTCATCATTTTGGTCATTCAGAGTCTTTGGGGAAATAAATTGTTCTTTATATGATTGAACAGATCAACATGAAGAAACAAACTTGCAGTTTAATGTTGAAAGTTTTCAATGATATCTTTAAAGATCTTCAAAATATATAATTGACTAATGTAATTGATTTAGTTTCAATCTGGAGAAAGAAATCTTTTCTTCTTTTGAAGTTGTCTATTGTGTATTTGTCAGGCATCACTCGTCCTAAAGTGAGCGTCCTGCCGCCCTCCAGTGAAGAGATTTCCACAAAGAACACAGCAACACTGATGTGTGTGGCCAACAAGGGCTTCCCTCAGACTGGAGCCTGAGCTGGAAGGTGGACGGGAGCAGCAGGTCTGAGAAGAGCAGTGCTGGGGTCCTGGAGAAGGGCGGTCTGTACAGCTGGAGCAGCAGTCTGACTCTCTCTCAGGACGAGTGGATGAAGGCGGTCACAGTGAGCTGTGAGGCCAAACAGAAAGAGCAGCTGTCAGTCACTGGAGAAGTGAGGAGAGATCAGTGTTCTGAGTAGATCCTCTGGATTCTCTTCTGCTCTTCTCACTCATGTCTCACATGGAGACTAACAGTGACTTCTATTCACACAAGTATATGTGTGCTTTTGTCTTTCACTTTTCTCTTGTCAAAATTCAATAAACTAATAAAATATTACATTATTTGAAGTTTCCTGTCTTTGTTTAAAAGTTGATTTATTGATATTATTTGTGTCATTAGTTAGATCAGGACTTTATCTCACATTTTATAAATAATCTTCACTCAATGAAGCATGAAAACACCTGCAGAGACATTATGAAACAAGATCATGAAGTCAAATTAGGGAAGTCAAACATATAGTACATATAATATAGTGAGTAAATGTAACAATATATTTAGAAGTTTTACTTACAGTCGTACAGTGGAGTCCAAAAGTCTGAGAACAATTGAGAAAAGTTGTAAAAATGCAATTTAAATAAAATTAATTTTCACATTTTTTTTATCTGCATAAATATTTGAGGTGATTTGAAAGATAAACACAGTTTCTGACATACACTAATGACAGCATGCACTCAAACTGACATGAACACACACACACACACACACACACACACACACACATACAAAAACAAATACATAAAACAAAATAAACAATTAAGAAGTTTGAATCTAAATGTGAAATGATTCATTACTCTGAAACCTGTTTTAATTGATTATAAATAATAACAACAACTGAGCAAACATCAATAAAGTATCTATGATGGGAAAGGTCAGAGGTCACAGAGGGGGTTCTGACCAGTGCAGAGAGTGACCAGGATGGTCGCTACAGGAGGAATAGTGGCCTGACCCTCAGCAAAGCATGCTGGGAAGAGTCAGAGGTGTTTGTCTGCAGAGTAACTCATAATGGAGAACTTCATCAGGTCTCGTTCCACAAGAGTCGCTGTTTAGAGCGTTGAACGGCTTGTCAATAGAGGGCGCTGGGGCGCCGCCCCCATCAAAATTCCAGAAATGTACGTAAATACAAAAATTATATAAAAATGAAATAAAAATAAAAAAATAAAATAGTTTACTCATACGATGTGCAGGCTGGTAGTAAGAGCCTCAGCATTTAATAAAAACTGTCTTTAATCGGTTAACTAGTTTCTATGTTTTTCAATATGTTTCATGCGGTTTCAAGGGCGAGGGACGCCGGACAAATGGATGTCCTTAAATTTTTGGGCAGCATGTGACCTGAAGCTGGTCTCTAATTTGTTTCTTAAAGATTCTCCTCCGGGCGCAGGTCGCTGCGTGCCTGGCGAATCAGAATTGGATACATGTTATTTTATCCAATCTGATTGGTTCTCGTCACCTGTCATTCACGCTCTTGGCCACTACTGCGAGTGCGCAGGCGACTTCGCCAAAACTTTGCTAGGCTGATCACTTTCGCAGAGATAATGGCAGCAGTTAAACCAAACTCTGTCATTGATTTACAAAAAAACCCTTTCACAAGGCGTTCGCTGGAAGAAAAAAAAGGAAACTCTCTCCATTCCATTGGTGAGCAAAGAAGTGGTTCTCGGCCAATAAAGAGGCGCCGGGCGCTCAGACCAGAGGAGCATGAAAGAGGTGAGTTTGTTATAGAAATTAGTCAAAATACCATTTTACATTATTGTTGTGCTGCAGAGATGTCCTGCCCACATCATATAATATTCTACAGACTCAAGAAAACATTTTTTGTTTGGTATAAATCCTTACAAAAATCATAATTTTAATATTATACAACAGCATCCCAAAAATAATAAATTGGCAACATAAAAATAAATGATCAAATGAAATATGAAGCCACTACTTTTGTATGGGACAAAAACTCAAATGGCTTTATTTTTATTTTGAAATTCATTGCAACTGTGACAACTAGTGGCCTACTCCAGGTTACTACCTTACATTTACATATATATATTTCATTATCTCTATAGGTCTGTGATCCTGGGACACACTAGGGAGCGTTTCTCCTTCACAGACCACCTTGTCTGTGCCACCTTGTTGCAGGGGGACATGTTTGATGAGTACAAGGATACCTTTCCTGAAGATGCATTGAGCAGCACCATGAAAGCGTACCCGATGCTCAGTGGAAGCAAGCTGAAGACAGAGCTCAGTCTCATCTACAGCAAGGAAGAATTCAAAGCCTGCCGTGGTGCTGTGGACCTATTCCAGCTGTTTATGGAGAATAATCTCGAAGAAGTCTTTTCCTAAACTGTGACTCTCCTAAAAGTTCTCATTACCACACCCATGACCACGGCTGAAGCTGAGAGGTGCTTCTCAACCTTGAAAAGACTAAAAACTTTTCTCAGAAACACCATGACCCAGGAGTGTTATGTTCCCTGTTGTCTTTTGTTTTTGTACTGTCATCGTGAAGTTTAGTTTAATTCCTGTTTTGGTTTTGTAGTCTTTTTGTAGTTTCTTTTATTCTGTCATGTTCACTGTTGTCTTGTGTTCTATGTTTCTCTATTCACTTTCTTGTCTTGGTTCCTTGTCTGCTCCGTGTTTTCCTTTGCACCCGTCACCGTTCACGCTCCATGTCACGTTTTCTTTGTTGTCCGCCCCGTGTTTCACTGTCCTTGTCTAAAACTACATTTCCCACAATTCCCGGCCTCCCTCACTGCCTGCACTCATCATTGTTTCCACCTGTGTCTCGTTCTGTCTCCACTTTGTCTGTGTATTTAAACCCTGGTTCTTTGTTGAGTCTCTGTCGATTGTCGTTCGTTTCTTCTATGTTTCCTAGCCTGGTCCGTGTTCCCTACCCGAGTTCTTAGTTTTGTTTGTGTTTTGTTTTATCGTGATAATCTGTTTCATTGTGTATCAAGTTCCCAGTATTTCCCATCGTGGACTTTCCTTTGTGTTTACCTTTTATTTCTTATTTGTTAAAGTCATTAAAAACCGCATTTGGATCCGCACCTCTCGTCTGTCTTGTCCTGTTTCCTCACCCAGCATAACAGAACAATCGACCCAAAATGGATCCAGCGGTCCAACAGGCCAATTACCGGCTGCTGTGCCTGAAGCAAGGGGACCGACCGGCGGTGTGCCACATTGGCGACTTTCTCAGGCTGGCTAGCGTCTCTGACTTCCCGGATTCTGCCCTGGTGGTCTACTTCAGGGGCAACCTGAACGCCTCGTTGAGGGAACGGTTGCCACCGGCCACGCACGAGTGGTCTCTCTGCAGCTTCGTGGAGATGACTTTGCGGGTCTGCGGCTCACCATTAACCATGGGCGTTGCTGAGAAGGACTCTGCCTCGCCATCTACAGTGGAGCCCCTTCGACCACCTCCGGCGGCCCCAGTAACACCAGCCCCACCTGTCTGCGAACCGACCCTCACGCCAGTCACCTACCACGAGCCAGCGCGGCCCACTTCGTCAGCCCGGAGGAGGGAGAGAAGACGGGCTTCCGCCTTCCGGCCCACGCCTGCCCCGGTGGGCAAGCCAGAGCCCACGCATGTCACTTTGAGCGAGCCTGAGTCCTCGTCAGCCACGGTGAGCGAGCCTGAGTCCTCGTCAGCCACGGTGAGCGAGCTAGAGCCCACGCATGTCACTTTGAGCAAGCCTGTGTCCTCGTCAGCCACGGTGAGCGAGCCTGAGTCCTCGTCAGCCACGGTGAGCGAGCTAGAGCCCACGCATGTCACTGTGAGCGAGCTAGAGCCCACGCATGTCACTGTGAGCGAGCTAAAGCCCACGCATGTCACTGTGAGCGAGCCTGAGTCCTCGTCAGCCACGGTGAGCGAGCTAGAGCCCACGCATGTCACTGTGAGCGAGCTAAAGCCCACGCATGTCACTGTGAGCGAGCTAAAGCCCACGCATGTCACTGTGAGCGAGCCTGAGTCCTCGTCAGCCACGGTGAGCGAGCTAGAGCCCACGCATGTCACTGTGAGCGAGCCTGAGTCCTCGGCCGTCCCCGAGCCAGCGCCAGTAGTCTCAGACGTCAGTGAGCCAGAGCCGTTAGCCTCAAATGTCAATGAGCCAGCGCCTGTAGCCTCGACCGTCCCAGAGCCAGCGCCTGTAGCCTCCGATGTCAGCGAGCCAGCGCCTGTAGCCTCCGATGTCAGCGAGCCAGCGCCTGTAGCCTCCGATGTCAGCGAGCCAGCGCCTGTAGCCTCCGATGTCAGCGAGCCAGCGCCTGTAGCCTCCGATGTCAGCGAGCCAGCGCCTGTAGCCTCCGATGTCAGCGAGCCAGCGCCTGTAGCCTCCGATGTCAGCGAGCCAGCGCCTGTAGCCTCCGATGTCAGCGAGCCAGCGCCTGTAGCCTCCGATGTCAGCGAGCCAGTGCCAGTGGCCATGACCGTCCAAGAGCCAGTGCCAGTGGCCATGACCTTCCAAGAGCCAGTACCCCCCGAGCTTTCCAGAGCTCCGCCTCCCGAGCTTTCCAGAGCTCCGCCTCCCGAGCCTCCCGAGCTTTCCAGAGCTCCGCCTCCCGAGCTTCCTAGAGCTCTGCCTTCCGAGCCTCCCGAGCTTTCCAGAGCTCCGCCTCCCGAGCTTTCCAGAGCTCCGCCTTCCGAGCCTCCCGAGCTTTCCAGAGCTCCGCCTCCCGAGCTTCCTAGAGCTCCGCCTTCCGAGCCTTCCGAGCTTTCCAGAGCTCCGCCTTCCGAGCTTCCTAGAGCTCTGCCTTCCGAGCCTCCCGAAGTTTCCAGAGCTCCGCCTCCCGAGCTTTCCAGAGCTCCGCCTCCCGAGCCTCCCAGAGCTCCACCTCTCGAGCCTTCCAGAGCTCCGCCTTCCGAGCTTTCCAGAGCTCCGCCTCCCGAGCTTTCCAGAGCTCCACCTCTCAAGCCTCCCAGGGCTCCGCCCCTCAAGCCTTTCGAGCCTCCCAGGGCTCCGCCTCTCAGGCCTCTCGAGCCTTCCAGGGCTCCGCCCCTCAAGCCTTTCGAGCCTACTAGGACTCCGCCCCCCAAGTCTCCAGAGCTTCCTACAGCTCTTCTTCCAGAGATTCTCGAGCCTCCAAAAGCTCTGTCCCTCAAGCCTCTCGAGCCTCCCGGGGCTCCGCCCCTCAAGCCTTTCGAGCCTTCCAGGGCTCCGCCCCTCAAGCCTTTCGAGCCTCCCAGGGCTCCGCCCCTCAAGCCACTCGAGTCTTCCAGGGCCCCGCCTCTCGAGTCTCTCGAGCCTCCTACGGCTCCGTTTCCCGAGCCTCCTACGGCTCCGCCTCCCGAGCCTCCTACGGCTCCGCCTATCGAGCATCATACGGCTCCACCTCTCGAGCCTGCTACGGCTCCTCTCCCAGAGACTCCCGAGCCTCCTACGGCTCCGCCCCCAGAGCCTCCTACGGCCCTGCTCCCAGGTACTCCAGAGCCTACTAGAGCTCCGCCCCTCGAGCCTTCTACGGCTCCGCCTCTCAAGCCTCCTACGGCTCCGCCTCTCGAGCCTCCTACGGCTCCGCCTCCTACGGCTCCGCCCCCTGAGCCTCCTACGGCTCCGTCTCCTGAGCCCCCCTTGGCTCCGCCTCCAGAGCCTTCCAGGCCTCCGCCTCTGAAACCTTCTACGGCGCCACCTCCCTCAGCTCCGCCTCCAGAGCCTTCCAGGTCTCCGCCTCTGAAACCTTCTACGGCGCCACCTCCCTCGCCTCCTATGGCTCCGCCTCTCGAGCCACCCGAGCCTCCGACGGCTCCACCCTCAGAGCCTCCCGAGCCTCCTACGCCCTGCCTCCCGAGCCTCCTACGGCTCCGCCTCCTGAGCCTCCCTCAGCTCCGCCTTCTGAGCCTTCTAAGCCATCACCTCCCTTGGCTTCGCCTCCCGAGCCTCCCTCTGCTCCACCTCAGAGGTCCTCCTTGGCTCCGCTTCACGCGGTTCCGCCGGCCTCCCCAGTGGCCACTCATCCTCCTAGGTCCCCTGAACCGGCCCTTGCCCCACGGCCATCTCCCAGGCCACCAAAACCGGCCTCTGTCCTGTGGCCTCCTCCCAGGCCCCCTGAACCGGCCCTGGCCTTCTGGCCAGCCCCCGGGCCATCTAAACCTGTCCAGGCCCAGTCAATACCTCCCTGGCCTCCTAAACCTGTCCCTTTGTGCCCCCATGGACTGCCTAATTGCCCCTTGTGCCCCCGTAGACTGCCTAATTGCCCCTTGTGCCCCCATGGACTGACTCCTTTCCCTTTGTGCCCCCGTGAACTTTCTCTTTTCCCTTTGTGCCTCCGTGGACTGCCCAATTGTCCCTTGTACCCCCATAAACTGCCTAATTGCCCCTTGTGCCCCCATGGACTGCCTATTTGTCCCTTGTGCCTCCTTGGATGGTCTCTGTGTCCCTTGTTCCCCCTTTCATCTATCTGTTTTCTCCCCCGGTCTACCCCCTCACTCCTTGGTAATTCTGTGTTTTTGGTATTTCTGTTTTTTTGTTAGGACCGTCTGGAATCCGGTCCTTTTGAGGGGGGGTTATGTTATGTTCCCTGTTGTCTTTTGTTTTTGTACTGTCATCGTGAAGTTTAGTTTAATTCCTGTTTTGGTTTTGTAGTCTTTTTGTAGTTTCTTTTATTCTGTCATGTTCACTGTTGTCTTGTGTTCTATGTTTCTCTATTCACTTTCTTGTCTTGGTTCCTTGTCTGCTCCGTGTTTTCCTTTGCACCCGTCACTGTTCACGCTCCATGTCACGTTTTCTTTGTTGTCCGCCCCGTGTTTCACTGTCCTTGTCTAAAACTACATTTCCCACAATTCCCGGCCTCCCTCACTGCCTGCACTCATCATTGTTTCCACCTGTGTCTCGTTCTGTCTCCACTTTGTCTGTGTATTTAAACCCTGGTTCTTTGTTGAGTCTCTGTCGATTGTCGTTCGTTTCTTCTATGATTCCTAGCCTGGTCCGTGTTCCCTACCCGAGTTCTTAGTTTTGTTTGTGTTTTGTTTTATCGTGATAATCTGTTTCATTGTGTTTCAAGTTCCCAGTTTTTCCCATCGTGGACTTTCCTTTGTGTTTACCTTTTATTTCTTATGTGTTAAAGTCATTAAAAACTGCATTTGGATCCGCACCTCTCGTCTGTCTTGTCCTGTTTCCTCACCCAGCATAACAAGGAGAGGCTGAATGCACTGGCATTGCTCTCCGTGGAAAAGAGACTTGTTACTGAGATGACTGACTTTAATCAGAGAGTCACTGAGAAATTTGCTGGCCAGAAAGAAAGGAGAGCAAAATTTATGTTCAAGTAGTCAACATGCTTTTTGGTATTGCTTTGTATTTATTTTCGCCCACAAAAAAAGCATTAAAAAAAAATTATCACCAGCCGCCACTGGCATTGAATGATGTTTCTCCTGAAGATGAGCGTATCTGAGTGTCTCGCAGCTCCAGTGATTTACAACTGAATACTGAAAGAGTCGATTCACTGTGTGATCTTTCAATGTGTTTGTGTTACATTCAATAAAGCTTCTGAACAAGTTACATTTGACTTAAAGTGCATCATTGATCAATCTGACTTTACACTGAGAGAGAAAACTGAATACAGAATGTGTCATGAAAGATTTTGGTATTTACAATGTCTTCACTGTTTGAACAGTTCTGAACAGATGCATTTACTGGTAAAACTAAATGAATCCTCTTGTGGTTTGAACATGGTCACTGGAGACAGATCTGATCTATTCTGAGAGAAACACAATCATTCCACACTGACAATGCAAATGTGATTTTCACACTCTCAGATTCACTGTTTGATTGGTTAAATGATCTGAACTGGAACACACCAGTTTCACTTCTGCTCTATTGAGTCCTTAATCATTTTTGGAAACAGCGGGAACCACCGGCACCAGAACGAGTTTAGAAGTGGGGGTGACAGCAAACTGGGCTGATTGTGATGTCATCACAACAACATTCTGCAGTCAATATAAAACAAAACAAATAATAATAATTTGGCCAATTTATCCCAGACCAGCTTCCAAGATTGTCAAAATCACAGTGACTGACGAGTTATTTATCAACATACACAGTTTGAATGCTGAAGTAATCGAACTAAAGAGATTCAGATCTGACTTGATAAGCTTGATAACATTGTGCAAACAGTCTATGTTCATTCTACGACTATCATATAAGTCATATAATGAAAGTTATAACTCCTAAAATAAACATCTGGACTTGTGTATACTGGAACATCTCCTCATGATTCAACACAGAATATCAGTGACAGCAGCACATCCTCATCCACTTTCATTCATTTCTGAATCTATTGTTTAAAGTGATGAATTACATTCAAATATGACATCTGTGAAAACAAATGTTTTATGTTTGCATGATGCTGTATTCACATGGATAGGTGTCAGTAAAGTTTAAGACTAGTGTCATATCAGCCAGTAAAACATCAACCAAAAATGACTGAATTGACCTTTATAATAAAATGTGTCGTCCAGTTTCATATGTAGTGTTGAGTGTGAAATATCAAAATCTAAAACTTTGTGTCCATGTCAATTTATAATGAAACACTCAGAGAAACTGTTTCTGTATCAGTAGTTCCTCTTTCACTGAAGGAGGTTTTTGTACGACTCTTTATCACTGTGTGAACTCAGTTTTACTGTTGATCCAGTGATCACTCTGACAGTAATAATGTCCTGCATCTTCAGTCTGGACTCCACTGATGGTCAGAGTGAAATCACTATTAGATCCACTGCCACTGAATCTAGATGGAGTTCCAGTGTAGCGGTTTGTTGCAGCATATATGAGGAGTTTAGGAGCTTCTCCAGGTTTCTGTAAGTACCAGGCTAAATAATTACCACTATACACTCCACTGCTGGTTTTACAGTTTATTTGAACTTGTTGTCCTGGTTGAGCTGTTATTGAGGGACTCTGAGTGACCGTGATCTGTCCATTACACTCTGAAACACATCATAAAATAAAATATTATTTCACAAGAGATTTTTGACACTTGAAATAATAATAAAAAAACTTTCTACAGTTAAATTGAGTTTATATTAGTGAAATGCACTGAAACAGATTCTCACCAGCAATGAAAAGCAGTAGAGAGCAGATAATGAGAGCGTGTGCTGTCATCTTTACTGTGAATGAGTGAGAACTGAAGGAACAGTGATGTTGGTTTGACAGTCCTGACTAACAGACAGTCTGATATTGTGCTTTAATCAGAGGGGCGGACATTCAAAACTGTTTCCTCTCAGCAGAAAATGTGAGCGTTACAGGAGAACAGCAGAAATAAGAAACAATTACATGTCAAATTACATTCATACATTTCAATCTTTATCTTTTAGTTATTAATTACAATTGGATGAAATTCTAATGATTTTTGTTCATTGTGGAAATCTCATGAGCATTCAGTAGATCAAACTAAATCAAATGTGTTATAGAGGAGTTATTACATTGTATTAAACATGTTGTATATAATTCTGAATGTAATATGTATGTTTTTATTGTATTTTTGAAACAGTAGTTGATGACAATATGAAATGAATCATGTTTGAATGTGTGTTGTGTAAAGATGTGTTTGTGATCATGTGTTTAAAGTGCAGTTAGTGAAGGCTCAGAGGTTTTTGTGCAGCTGTTCTATTAGTTTGTATCACTGTGGTGGACTTTCGGCAGCTGACACCAGACTGGATGTTGGCAGTAAGTAAATCATCAAATCATCATTTTAATGTTTTATGTGTTTTTATAATGTGGAATGTGTAAGTTTTATGTTGAATTGACACACATATGAGTTCAGTGATTTCTCTCACTTATTTTATTTATATTTCATTATTTATTAATAATATCTGATTAGACAGATTGAATAATTTGGCTGTTTTTCCAGAAATGAAGGTGAACTTTAAAGACACTTAATTGACACTTTGTCAGCACATGTGAATTTGTTGCTGGTACAGAAGTGAGATGTTATTCAGTTTTTGGAGATGTTAAATGACTCTGTGTTTAAATGACGAACATTATCAAGAGTTCATAAAAATGCTCCTTCAATATGAAATGTTTCTTAATGTAATATGTAACATATAAAGTTTTACTGGAGGAATTCTTTCACCAAATTAACTGTTAAAAGTTCATCATTGTACAGAATTTTCTTTTCTATTCTCTTGAGGTTGGGCAATGTCTTTTCATAGTTATTTCTTAATGTAGAAAGAGAAATTTATGAAGGAAAATATTCTTGAACTTTTGTGTAAGTCAAGCTGCAAACATATAAAGATATGTGAACTTTATTCATCATTTCATCATTTTGGTCATTCAGAGTCTTTGGGGAAATAAATTGTTCTTTATATGATTGAACAGATCAACATGAAGAAACAAACTTGCAGTTTAATGTTGAAAGTTTTCAATGATATCTTTAAAGATCTTCAAAATCTAATTGATTTAGTTTCAATCTGGAGAAAGAAATCTTTTCTTCTTTTGAAGTTGTCTATTGTGTATTTGTCAGGCATCACTCGTCCTAAAGTGAGCGTCCTGCCGCCCTCCAGTGAAGAGATTTCCACAAAGAACACAGCAACACTGATGTGTGTGGCCAACAAGGGCTTCCCCTCAGACTGGAGCCTGAGCTGGAAGGTGGACGGGAGCAGCAGGTCTGAGAAGAGCAGTGCTGGGGTCCTGGAGAAGGGCGGTCTGTACAGCTGGAGCAGCAGTCTGACTCTCTCTCAGGACGAGTGGATGAAGGCGGTCACAGTGAGCTGTGAGGCCAAACAGAAAGAGCAGCTGTCAGTCACTGGAGAAGTGAGGAGAGATCAGTGTTCTGAGTACACTGTAAAATCCAATAGCTTTCCTGACTCACATATACTAGTTAACTTTACTCCGTTATATAAAATACATACTTCTTACTAGTTGTTTTGAGTTACAGTCAATTGCATGGTGAAAAAAGCTATTTACTTATTGTTTTGAGTGAATATAACTTTGTTGAAGTTATCTTAACTTGCTTAGAGCGACTATTTGGAACTCAACCTACACTGTAAATTCCAATAGTTGTCATAACTTGCATAAATGAGTTAGCTGTAGTCGGTTATAAATAATTACAAAGTAACGGTTAATTGCATGGTGAAATAAGCTATTTACTTATTGTTTTGATTGAATATAACTTTGTTGAAGTTATCTTAACTTGCTTAGAGCGACTATTTGGAACTCAACCGAAGAACAAGCAGGGCTGGGTGTGAGCATGTTCAGTAGAAGTCACCAACGGTTAGTCTCGTGCTCAAGACCACAGTGGTGCCTGTCGGACTGTGCTGACGCATTTGCTGAAAAGTTAATGATTTCATCGCTTGTCGAATAATAAGGTAAGTTTTCAAACGAATTAGGTTAATATTTGTGTGTGAATTTGTGTTTCTGTCCGCTGCCTCCACATTAGCTTTTGTTAAACATTCACAAACCTTTATTGTTTTACATAGTGTAGCCTAAGGCAGGCCTAACTTACTTTTTTCCTTGTAAAAATTTTAAATTGTGATCTGTGTGTGATATGTGATCCCTTTTAACCAAAGACACATTTCTAACACTGGTTGATAGATAATAAAGTTTTTTTTTTTTTGTTTTGTTTTTTATTTGAGCGGGCAGAGCACTTGTTCGGGCATATTTTAGGCGACATTCCCCACGTTTGAAAATCTATTTTAACTGAAAGTAGAAATACTCACATTGTTAATGTAGTAGCTATACAGTTAATTTTAGTTTTCCCGAGTTGATAGTGTATTTTGGTCGAATGTTGGGTATTAACAACACAGACATATCCGAGTAACAAATTAATGTTGGCCTATCGATTACATTTGCTGCATCAGTCCTTCCAGAAAACGCGGAGATTATTGGTGATTGTTGCGGACAAAAAACCTTGAATATGCGAGCTATTTATGCAGTTTTATGCGATAAAATTGTGGGAACTAGCAAAAAATTTCGTCACCTCAGAACGTTCCCATGGCAACAGGTGAAAGGGTGAAGGTGAAGAGGAGACTGCTTTTGTGGAACAAACGCAACATTTTTCAACTTTCTGCTAAGATATATGTGACTTTTTTGCAACGAAAATGTGGGGATTATGAAATCATGCAAGCTCTGCATATTTTGCGCGGAAATCTTTAATTTATGCGTCGTATTTGAAAAAAAAATGCGGACTTTGGCTGATAGCCTAATGCTTTGAATCATGCGATCGCTAATCGCGTTTTTCTGGATGGACTGGGGCTTTTTGTAAGCTAGGCTACACAGTTTGCAGCCATATTGGTCGGACGATTAAGAGAACATAAGTAACTTTACTACTAGTTTCTGTTTAATCTATTGCAAACTTGTGTAAAATAGATGAAAGAAACGTTGTGGTTTATGTATGAAACGTCTGAATTATACTTTCTTCTTTCCTCTAAAAATTATCATCTCGTAGCACAGGTTCAGATTTATCTTGTGACTCTTGCAAAAGTCTTGAAGATCAAATAATTTAAATAAAATGCTGCTAATGCACTGATTTATCAGAATGTACTTTAAACGTTTTTTTAGTATAAAGCTAGTCACAAACCAACACTTTCTTTCCAACAAGTACTATTATTTCTTTAAGTAAATGTGGTTGCTAATATTGCTGTAATTATACTTAAGTCAGGATTGTTTATATAAATTTTTCGAATTGTTTAAACTCAATCTGAATCTTCAAATATTCATAAGAGGATATATACCTTTTTATATTTATATTGGAAAACAAGCAATTTTCTGTAATGCTTTTAAAGTATACACATGTGTCTTTAATCTACAAATCACATGACTGTAAGTGGAGCTTTCTTTTAACTAAGACATTCTTTGTCCTTTACAGAAGTGCTTGTGACAACTGCCTTGAGGGCTCTTCACAGCTGCTTTGTCAGTGCGGGCTGGAGTACACTGGAGGTAAGAAGTAGACAACATTTTGGAGGATATTATATAATATATATATATATATATATATATATATATATATATATATATACTCTGTGGTACCACCTAAACAGAGGTGGTACCACAGAGAGTGGAGCCATACCGTACCATGCAGTGGAAAAACATCAATATAGTCAAACCATGGGTCACAGGAGGGGCGGGATGTTGATCAGCCTGCAAATCTTCCTTCCTTGTCAATGACACAGCCTATCAAACAACCGAAACCAACATCTGCACCCTGTGTGTTCAATGCTACTTTAAAGTCACCTAGTCCGTGCTTGTAAAATATCTACCGCGACTTGTAGCGTCATCTCAAGTTTTTAACCGAGTGAAGTCTGTGCGATTGAACACATGCACATAAGAGCGACCGAAGACTTACAACTTACACCTAAAATTTCCACTTACAATAATTTCTTGCAGATGCAGTGGACCTGTAAGCAGTGTATTTTTCTACAGACAAAAGAGGACAGTTGTTGAAACACTATACGCCTAAAACATGGAGGCTTTACTCGGCAACAACCAATACCATGTCTTCATCACGATTGCTTATGCACCTTCCCACTCGCGGAGACGGGAGATTGTGGAGGCTGAACTTCCAGTGAAAACCCTGAAGGAGCGCTGGCCAGCCCTTTTTACAGAAAGACAAGTACGTACTGATGTTTATGTTTTTTTCTTTTTCTTTTTCATGACATAGTGTGTATTTAGGTTTTAGGACTGGTAACCAAAGGTTTTCCAAAATTTCCAAACTGGCTCAAGCCAGTCTACTCACTCACATTTCTTTCCTGTGTCTTGTAGGTGTTTGCTGAGTTCAACAGGATAGCTGCGACTAACTTGAATAGTGACTTTTTTGGTGCTATTGACCGCTACACACCACGCTTTCTTGCAATTTTCAAGTCCAAGAAAGGAAGTGTTGGAGAGAAACTGGCTGAAATTGTGCAACAAATTGATTCAAGGGTCAGTCTACTATAGACTTATTAAGTTTTTGCTGTGGATTAGATTAAATAACTACTCCAATTGGCAACTGTTCTCTGCACTGTTAAGCATACATGGTGGCACCTTTTTCATATACACTTTTAAAAATGTGTTTTTGTATTGTAACTTTTGAATGTTGCATAATCTTCAACTTTATTTGTTCTATCCACTTCTAGAAACCAGATGTGACAGCAGTGCGTACCCTTGTTCTCCAAGGCATCTCTGTTCTGCTTGGTGATGACTCCAGTACATTCTACAGCACCTGCTTTGTAAGTTCTCACATCTTAAAGGAGCACATACTGTATATCACTGTGAGTTCAGAACAAAGATGGGCTGCATGCTGTGACAGTTCAGTGTATACCAGCAGGGTGATGCTACCAGCCTAGCTCCTGTGAAATTATAGAAATACAACTTTTGCATATTTAAGATTCAGACGAGATAAAAACAACAACACAACAACCCACTTGTCATGCTGCAATTGTGGGTTTTGCACAAGAGGTAGAACATTTCTCTCCCTCACATACACTAGCTGTAACAGCAATAACATCTGAATAAGTTGTATATCAGGACAGACATCAGAGCTTAATTTTATTCATGTTATTAAGCTGGGTGTAAAGTGAAAACTTAAATAAAAATAGGCTGGAGGGAAGTGTTGGCAGGACAGACGACTTGATGACAATTGATAATGTCCATCAACATTTACCTGTTGTAATTTTGTTTTTCTTTGGTTGTATACAGGATTCTGACAGTAATGAGGCCTGGGCTCAGGTATCTGTAGGGTTGTTGACTGTCATCAGTGAAGATGCGCCCCTCTCTCCAAATCATCTCCATCTTGACCCGGTGTCTACTGCCATCATTCTGGAAGGAGGTATTGTAATGGACAATCTCGAGAACCTACCTCAAGCACTTTGCCTCTTGTTTGGACTCTCATATGCGCTACACTTGGACTACCCAAAACCAATGAAAAACACATTTGGTTTTATTCAACGAGTGATGCTTGGCCTGGGAGAGAACAAACTCCCCCCCAAACTTCAAAGTCTTAAAAATCTCCTGTTGAGTTAGAATGGTAAAATTCAAGAGTGACATTTGGCATACAATCTCATTTGTTTATGAAAGTGGGTCCAGTTGCTTTTAATTGTTAAAGGAACACGCCGACTTTTTGGGACTTTAGCTTATTCACCGTATCCCCCAGAGTTAGATAAGTCCATAGATACCCTTTTCATCTCTGTGCGTCCCGTAACTCTGTCTGATGCACACACCGCTAGCCTAGCTTAGCACAAAGACTGGAAGTAAATGGCTTCAGCTAGCATACTGCTCCCAATAAATCACAACATAACGCCAACATTTTCCAATTTAAATGTTGTGATTTGTATAGTCAAATCACAATTTGTATTGGGAGCAGCATGCTAGCGAAGCCATTTACTTACAGTCTTTGTGCTAAGCTAGGCTAGCAGTTGATGCGTCAGACAGAGTTACGTGACGCATGGAGATGAAAAGGGTATGTATGGACTTTTCTAACTCTGGGAGATACGATGAATAAGCTAAAGTCCCAAAGTCGACGTGTTCCTTAAACTAAATTAAGGCACTCCTTTCATATTGTTTTATATCAGCCACTGGGTTCATCAGCAAGTTACATTTAGAGGCTGCAGTTCATTCATACATGTGTGAGATCTGTTGGCATTGTTATTACCCTGTCATTTTTGTACACTAACTGGATGTCACTTGTCCTTGTCAGCAGTTCATTCTTTGCCAAGTTTGTTCTTTAAACTTTATTGTTATTACAAAAGCAAAGCAGTTGTTCAGGATTGTTAAATAAAAGGTCAGAGTTGGAATAGTTTTTCCACAAAAGAAAGTTTTGTGTACTGTATTTTATTGGAAGATTATTGAAGAACAATTTTGGTACCGATGTATATGTGCAGATAGGCAAACACTCAGTCCAACAGAGTCTGTTGTTCACACCCCTGGGTGTTGCTTTCACTCTGCCATAAAATATAAAAATAAAAAAAATCTTCAAAAGTACAGTGTAATAAGTGTGTCTGGTTTTGTGAGAAGACATATTCTGGGGTTGGCGCTAATACCTTGATATTGATCAGTTTAGTCTGAATTTTGTCTTCAAGTGGTACTGATAGTATAGTAATGACTAACATTTTAATCTCTTCAAAACCAATTAGTATCTCTATCAGCTATCTAAAGTACAGATTTGACTGTTTTCCCAGTAAACATCTCTGTACCGGATACACTCATAAAATCAAGTATATTTCTCAAAAATTCATACTCCTATAAATAATACGGTTAAAAAAAATTTCAATTACTTATCGGCCAAGTCAAGAAGTCAAAATCCTGAAATCCTGCCTAAAATTTGATTGATTTGAAATAACAAGGTTTATCTGTACCAATAAGATGATAAAATATAATCAGAATAAATGTCAAGGTAATGCATACTTTATACCAGATTCAAAAGGTTTTAGTACTTAGATTTTAACATTGGAAAATAAATACCAATGGTTAAGTTTCAAAGAATAAACCTGTTTCAAGTATAATGTGGTTGTGTGTTAAATATTCCTATTTTATGATACTTCCTGGTACATTTATGTGACACATAGTGAGTTTGCAGAACAGAGTTAACATATAGGTGAGCATTTGGTGTTTGAGATTGTTATTCTGAATAACAACAATCTCAATGTCAATTGATTACTGTAAATTGAAAAAGGTAAAATGAATGTATGAAGTGCTTAATTTACAGAAGTAAGAGTTACTATCAAATACGCTCTTCAAGTAACTAAAAACAAGAAATTCTAAGTTGCAAGAATTGTCACATTAGTTAGCCCAACTTAAATAATTGTGTTTAGAGTACACACAAAGCAAAGTTCACATGGTATTACTTAGTTGTTTGAAATAGTAATTCTGTGTAGTCTATACTAAGTCAGGAGTACATCTTAAGTAAATTGTCAAGTACACTGCACACATTTTTTTTAGTAACTTAAACTCAAGAGTAAGTTTACTATACTAAACAAGGATTTGTTACTACAACACGCAATACCTATTCCACTGTACTTAGTTTTTTAAGTGCAATCGGTTTGCATGCTTTTTTCAAGTAAGCTGAACTAATTGGATTTTACAGTGTAGATCCTCTGGATTCTCTTCTGCTCTTCTCACTCATGTCTCACATGGAGACTAACAGTGACTTCTATTCACACAAGTATATGTGTACTTTTGTCTTTCAGATTTCTCTTGTCAAAATTCAATAAACTTATAAAATATTACATTATTTGAAGTTTCCTGTCTTTGTTTAAAAGTTGATTTATTGATATTATTTGTGTCATTAGTTAGATCAGGACTTTCTCTCACATTTTATAAATAATCTTCACTCAATGAAGCATGAAAACACCTGCAGAGACATTATGAAACAAGATCATGAAGTCAAATTAGGGAAGTCAAACATATGGTGTTCTCAGTAAATGCATCAATTTATGAACAGATTTTGAAATATAAACATACAGGATCCAGCATGATTGAGAATGTTTCAAAGATTATTTTGTGTCCTTTAATGAAAACAAGTAAATCTGATGTTTTGCAGACAGGAGTTGAACATGTTGTTTAAGTGTTGATGGTATTATGATCATGGTTCGAATTACGTGGGAGCCAGTGGGAGCTGAGCTCCCATAGAGAGAGGATGAGCTCCCATGAAAGCAGTAAAATCATACACCTGTGGGGGTCTCTAAAAATCATCAGCACCATTATTTTAAATTACAAATAAAGCATTTTTTCCTTAAATATATTCCTTCAATGTTTATGTTAACCCTTTTGCACGTATGATCGATCAACACCGGTGTGATTAGAACGGTCAGTGCATCACGTGATCAACTGCTAAATTCAAACGTGCTTTCGCGCTTTGGCTGGCGCTGAGCCAGAGACAGACGCGCTCAGTGCTGCTGTCATGTATCACAACTAGGGTTGTGCCGATGGATATCATCGTCCATCGTGATGGCTGACCAACATCACGATGTAGAGCCACCATCGTGATGCCACGCCCCCCTTTTGCGAGTCTTGCTAGTGTGATTCACTAATCCTAGTCTCTTCTATTAACCTAAAAACTTTGCAGGGATTGCTCTGTAAATTAAATTGAGAATATAACTAATGCATATATGCTATTTTAAATACTGTAGTATATGCCAGAGACGTGACGTGTTAGTCTGTGAAAATACCGTGTCAGGCTACACAAATATTGATCTTGACATTGTTAGCTTCTTGTCTTTTTTTTTACATGTCTTACACTGTACATTTAGATTAAAATATTTTATGTTGTAGGCTACAAGAAAATAGCCTTTATTAATTAATTATTAGTAGTTGTAGTGTCGCAGAAAATCTTGCTGTCACATAGCTCTTGTATAGGCACTGAAGCGGCAGTTTAAGATAAACCCAGACCAGCGAACGTCAAATAACTTTTGTCTGGTTAATACTTTTAAAGAAAAATTTCCTTGGCCATAAATCCATAATGTCAAATCAAATGAAAGAAACAAGGTGAATATGAATAACACACATTTATTAAAACATAGAAGAACAAGAAAACGGGACTCAGACCTAAACTCGGCATTAACATTTCACTTATAATTAGCAGCACAATTAACTTCAGCGCAGGCTACAAAATAAATTATGTTATTGAAATATTGTAAAGTGGTCATATGAACTACACAAATGAACGTTTAAAAAAATAATATGCAAAATCGAATAGCTCCGCAACGGATGGCGAAAAATGCGTAAAGAAGTCTAATATCTTTCACCATAGACCATGTTTAAATTTCGATGTTTCTGGCCAGAAATACCAACATATCTAGCACGTGCAGGCAAGGTGGCATATTCTGCTGGATGGCGCACACGCAAGTGGTCATGAAGATTGGTCGTCTGCCCATCTTTTGCGCGGATCACACATGAGCAGATCTTGCACAAAACTTCGGACGGGTCCCTTGGCTGTCCACTCTCATCAGGTCTAAATCCAAAAAATTGCCATATAGGCGAAGTAGTACCCTTTTTAGCAACCAACACCAACGCCATTGTATCAACTCTACGTGGAAGGAAGCTACTTTTTTTTTCTTACGCGCAATATATTAAAAAGCCCGGATGAGTACTAATTAGTTGAGCTAGTAAAATAACGAAATTATAGTTTTTCAGTAGAAAAAAAATATCTATGTAAAGAGATATATTAAAATAAAAAGTGCTTAAAAGTGCACAACTCTCCATAAGTGGAAGAAATATTTTTCCCCCTTACGTGCAACCTATTGGAAAGCGCGGATGAGTCAGTTGGGATAGTAAAATAACGAAATTATAGTTTTTAAGTGGAAAATAGTATTTATGTAAAGAGACATATTAAAATAAAAAGTGCACAACTCTTCTTAAGTGAAAGCCAAAAAAAAAAAAGCTTCACGTGTCATGCAACCTACTGATAAAGCGCCGACGAGTCATTAGTTGGATTAGTAAAATAACGAAATTATAATTTTTCATATCATTTTTGAAAATTATATGAAATTATATAACCCCCCCGCCCCACCGACGATATCATCGTCCATCGCGATGTTTTACTGTCAACATCGTCAACTGCCAATTTAGGGGACATCGCCCAACCCTAATCACAACCATAGACAGATCAACTGTTCTGTGTTTTCAACCACATAATGTTTATTTTAGGTTTCAGACATTTAAATACACATAAGTACTAGCAA
The DNA here is from genome assembly GCF_025860055.1 of Xyrauchen texanus. Taxonomy (NCBI): domain Eukaryota; kingdom Metazoa; phylum Chordata; class Actinopteri; order Cypriniformes; family Catostomidae; genus Xyrauchen; species Xyrauchen texanus. The sequence goes on from NC_068316.1 coordinate 3,532,005, forward strand.
AAAAATATTTTGAGTTTGTAAAATACACACTGATGTCTAGGGAAGCGGCAATAATAATCCTTTCCATTAACGTTACGTTACAATAAGACACGTTTTCATATCAGATACACATTGTGTAAGTAGCTTTACATTTTACTCTATTCTTCTCCCAGTTCACCGGCCACTTACTTTCATGTATTTCGTGAGAAGTTGAGGAATTGACGTGTTGTAAAATAACATGGCGCCGCCCATCGCACATACAGCTCAACTAACTTGCGATCGTTATAAAGGCGTTTAAACAACAAAACACATCCACTTGCACATATTTGACAATCGGAATATCAGTGTTTCATGTTATAGCTAATACATTTGTGAATATTTTGTATAAAAAAGGAAAAATGACATAAAAGCAGATCATCATTCATTCAGCGCTGTGTTATGGTTACGCTGTGTAACGTGACAAGCAATGATGCGTCACCATGGAAACATTAAAGTGACAGGTTCTAAATAACGGTCACCTAGAATAACTCACGCTGGGGGATCAGTTAGAATATTTTAGAAATAGTGTAAAGTTCAGAACCAGCAACCATGCCACCAAAAATAAAAAGACTGCTACCAACATCAGGTACAACTTTGGCAAAATTCGGTTTATTTAAAAAAACAAAAACATCATCAGAGGACAGTCTACTCGTTTCTCTACTCCTGTATTAATAAACATTGAAATCAAAAGAATCAAGTGCAGTGTTAAGCAATTATTTATCACACACACCACGCCTGCTTATAGGCTACTTTTTTTTTTTTTAAGAGACCCCCACAAAGATGAAATCATAATTCGAACCCTGATTATGATGGTGAACATCTGCTGATGGAGCTGCTCTATTCTGAGAGGAACACAATCACTCCAACCTGATGATGCAAATATTTGAACTCAGTTTCACTGTTTGACTCTTTATTGTGTGAAATGAGACAGTTGAGTTTGACTAATGGAGAGATGAACTTTGATCATATTCATCAGTTTACACTGAGTCTGATCTCATCAGTCATACTGACCTTATGAATGTTTCAATCAACTGTTCAAAACTCAGTATTAGAGTTGGGGTACTCGAGTCACGAGCCCAATTTTAATGGACTTCAACTTGTCATGGACTCGGATACATTTTTACTCTGACTCGAGCTTTTGGCACTTGGGATTTTTTCCTGAGTCCAACCGAGTCCACGACATTTTATTTCAATGCAATAAACAAAATGAATAAATAAAAATAACGAAACAGAAATAAATGGACACTCTGTCGTATCACCCCTGATGTCGTAGACCAGTGGAGGGACATGCATTTAAAGTCTGGGCCTTCAGTGTGATTCATGCCATTAAGAAAACACAGTTTCACAATGATTAAGACACCTTGTGTATTTGGGCATCATACATTATGTCACAGCTAACTAATAATTCCAATTTACGTTTTAAAAACATGTCCACGCACGAAAGCCAGAACTTCAAGAACTCAAGCAAGCCATTCTTCAACTTCAAACAGACAATCAAAAATCATAATGTTTCATATGAATCTATTAAGGAGGTCTATAATACCTGGAAAAATCTATTCTAGTAATATTTTCGATTTAAGTGTTTCTTGCAATAAATTTAGTTTCATGAGGGTTCACTGTTATGATGCGTTCCATTCAAGTTGGATGTGAGATATTCCAACTTGATATCTCCGACCATAAATGCAATCCATTCCCCGATATTCAGAACTGCAATGCTCTCGTTAGCTTAGCAGGGGTTTGACTCTCATTAGAGATGTCTCCTAGCAACCCAACTGATAAACAATGCTGCAGCACTATGTCTCCTAGCAACCCAACTGATAAACAATGCTGCAGCACTATGTCTCCTAGCAACCCAACTGATAAACAATGCTGCAGCACTATGTCTCCTAGCAACCCAACTGATAAACAATGCTGCAGCACTATGTCTCCTAGCATCCCAACTGATAAACAATGCTGCAGCACTATGTCTCCTAGCAACCCAACTGATAAACAATGCTGCAGCACTATGTCTCCTAGCAATGCAACTGATAAACAATTCTGCAGCGCTATGTCTCCTAGCAACCCAACTGATAAACAATGCTGCAGCGCTATGTCTCCTAGCAACCCAACTGATAAACAATGCTGCAGCACTATGTCTCCTAGCAACCCAACTGATAAACAATTCTGCAGCACTATGTCTCCTAGCAATGCAACTGATAAACAATTCTGCAGCGCTATGTCTCCTAGCAACCCAACTGATAAACAATGCTGCAGCGCTATGTCTCCTAGCAACCCAACTGATAAACAATGCTGCAGCACTACATTTGTACTTCAGGTGAACGATTATCAAAAGAGATTATAATGTTTTATACTCTTGTTTCTGCAGGCGTTTGTTAAAACTGACACTGAAATCTCAAGCAGCCAAATTTACACTTAGAAAACTCCTGATGTTATATGTTATATGAAGGCAAAAAGCACTTACCAATTTACTCTATGAAAATCAGCTATCCTTTCCTGATTAATAAATTAAGCAATCACACGGTCATGCAGAACATCTCGTGTTTTTAAATCCACAAGGATCTCTTTCTCAATGGCAATACCAGCAGTGATGACAGCCGACTCGTCAGACAGCTTGATCTTGTGCATTTCGCTCTTGAAATACGTACATCACTTAAAGTGTGATTGTGTCACTCAAGGCCAGCTAGAACTCCTCCACCGGGACATATCAAGTCGAGTGTTTTTTTATTGTCGTTCAACCATATACAGTTAGTGCAGTACACAGCGAAACGAGACAACGTTACTCCAGGACCATGGTGCTACATAAAACAACATAGGACAAACACAGAACCACATGAGACAACACAGACTAAATAACATTTCGACATAAAGTACTCGTGCAAACGTGTGCAAAAAAGCACGGGACAGTACAATAAATTACTAAAAGGAACAGGACAATAGACACAGTAAGAGACAGTGCAGCCCCAACCAGTACACATTTGTAATCTGAGAAGTGCAAAAAGATGACACTTTCTAAAAATGCAAAATGTAAACATAACATACTATGAAATAGTGATCTATGGACAACATTGAGGTAGCAGCAAGTTATAAGTGACAATGAATTAAAGTACAACTCTGGATATGTGCAAAAGTTGGATGGTGTACAGGTGTGTGTGTGTGTGTGTGTGTGTGTGTGTGTGCCAGTCCAGTCCCTGAGTATTGAGGAGTCTGATGGCTTGGGGGAAGAAGCTGTTACACAGTCTGGCAGTGAGGGCCCGAATGCTTTGGTACCTCTTGCCAGACGGCAGGAGGGTGAAAAGTTTGTGTGAGGGCTGTGTGGGGTCATCCACAATGCTGGTTGCTTTGCGGAGGCAGCGTTTTGTGTAAATGTCTTTGATGGAGGGAAGAGAGACCCCGATGATCTTCTCAGCTGTCCTCACTATCCTCTGCAGGGCTTAACGGTCCAAAACCGTGCAAGTCCCAAACCAGGCAGTGATGCAGCTGCTCAGGATGCTCTCAATAGTCCCTCTATAGAATGTAGTGAGGATGGGGGGTTTGAGTTGTGCTTTTCTCAGTCTTAGAAGAAAGTAGAGATGCTGCTGGGCTTCTTGGTAATAGAGCTGGTGTTGAGGGACCAGGTGAGGTTCTCCGCCAGGTGAACACCAAGGAATTTGGCACTCTTGATGATCTCCGCAGAGGAGCCGTTGATGTTCAGCGGAGAGTGGTCACTCTGTGCTCTCCTAAAGTCAACAAACATGTCTTTTGTTTTGTCTACATTCTGAGACAGGTTGTTGGCTCTACACCAGTCCATTAGCCGCTGCACCTCCTCTCTGTTTGCTGACTCGTCGTTCTTGCTGATGAGACCCACCAGCAAGTTGTGTCATCGGCGAACTTGATGATGTGGTTTGAGCTGTGCGTTGCTGCATAGTCGTGAGTCAGCAGAGTGAACAGCAGTGGACTGAGCACACAGCCCTGGGGGGCCCCAGTGCTCAGTGTGGTGGTGGTGGAGATGCTGTTCCCGATCCGGACTGACTGAGGTCCCCCAGTCAGGAAGTCCAGGATCCAGATGCAGAGGGAGGTGTCCAGGCCCAGTAGGTTCAGGTTTCCATTCAGGTTATCCTTGCAAAATGATGGATGTGCTTGAAATGAATCATTGTGTAGGAAGAGATGTGATGAGAGAGAGAGCCACCAACCACCACCAGATAGGTATGAAAAGTTACGGCTGATGTAGAGTTGAGCTTGTTTGATGATTTGAGTGACAGGTTGAATATATATCAGGTAGGATGAGGAAGACCAATGGCCGAGCATCTTGATAGTGGACTCTGGAATACCTTGATGAGCGGCAGTAATAGCTGCTCCGATGCAAAATGAGTCCCCTGAGAAGATATAAGGGGAGAGAACACAGAGTTTTAGGGTATCGGTGAGGTGGTTTCTGAACCAGAAGGACGACATGGGGGCTAGGGATGTGAAAAATATGGGAGGAAATTTCAGATTTCTAGTGTGACCATAAAATGAAATGATCATGCACACTGGGAGATCAGAATCATTCACACATCAAAACGGAATCATAGTCTGTGGAACTTCTGGAAGCGAAATGGGAGAGGGAGTCAGCGATTACATTGGAAAAACCCAGGAATGTGTCTGGCTGAGATAATGAAGTTTGCAGGAAATGCTCTGAAACGCTGGCGGTGACGATGAATTTCAAAGAGAGCGGATGAGGGAGCGTAGGAAGCTGTATAAAAAAAATGCATCTGGCTATTTCCCTGTGAACCATGATCCTAGAATCCTACGGAGGGAGCTGCGTCCGTGAAAAGGGACATGTCATCCGGAGATTCAGGATTCTATTGTGAAAAAAGGAAATGCTTTTCCAGTGATTTAAAATCTGTGACCAGAGAGGAGGTCCGAGCAGCAGCCGTCATAGATTGATATGATGTCGGAGAGGTTGTCTACGGAATGGGCTAGTGTGAGGAGGCGGGAAACGAAGGAGCGGCCTTGAGGAATGATGCGCATGGCCAAATTGAGGTGGCCTAATAGGGACAGGAGTTTGTGTGATGAGACCCAAACTGACCGGAGAACCTGATCCTGTCGAGTTTCTTTAGGCAGGGAAGCTTACATGTTTAGAGAATCAAGCTTTATGCTGAGAAATTCGAGAGATGTGGCAGGGCCCATGTTTTTATATATAATTTGCCCCGTAAAATCAGCAGACCATGCATGGTCCATGACATGCAGCTCCAGTGGACTGAATTCCAGTATCTGATGCGAGATGCCTAGAGAGCTGTGATGCCCACAGAAATGAATCCTAGTGCCAGCTGCTGACGAGAGCTGCCCTGAAAGATTTTTTTTAATTTTTATATATATATATACATACATTAAGTGGAGCAAAAACGACAACATTCTTAACTTTGAAATCAATAAGGCATTTGGCAACATAGTTGAAAAAAGCATTAGGAGGGAGCTATGACTTACCAGCAGGAGCAATATGAAATGAATGAGCTTGATTCAGCACAGATTTTATCCAATGATTGCCAAACCTACTTACCTGCAACCAAATATAACGTCCCCGGCCACGTGCATTAAAAGTGTATCATGCTGAACAGCATCATGCTGAAATGTGTTGATACTTAAATTAAAAGTAATGTAGTTAGGCTGACATGAATGTTAAACTCATGTGCTTTGAAATTTGGAACATTGAAAAAGCCCTAATACTTGAAGATGCCCATAGATTGAAACATGGTCCGAAGAAAGATGAAAGTGAATGACTTATGAAGACATACAAATTAATTTCAGATGAGTTATGATGAACAGACAGTATAGGCAACGAAGGCCTAGATATAGGAAATGTTTACATCTGAACTGAAGTTTAATATGTTTTGGTAAAACACACACATATATTTATATATTATGCCAATAGAGCTAGATCTGTAAGAAACAATGAACTAAAACCTCACACATGCACAAACAAACATAAACAACTCCGGTTTGAACTACAGTTCAAACACTCACTGGGGAAACACACGACAAAAGGTAATTACAAAAAGTGTATTCATTATTCAAACTAAAGCTTATTTATGCGGAATATACAGTAATATATGTTATAAAACACAAGAAAACACTTACTTGTCCAGAGCAATGTCTCCTCCCTCCATAAACATTTCCTCTTCCTCAGAATCAACATATGACAAATCATCCATATTTTGTTCAGAAATTTCATCTCTAGACTCATCGCTTTCACAACGAATGGCTTCTTCTGTCACATTCTGGAGCGAAAATCTTGTTTTCCTGGTCTGTTTCGCCATTGTTCAATCTGAAAATCTGTAAACAGCTCCAAAATTACACTATTCAGCTTTTGCGCACAGACGCACAAATCACCTCGTGCTAGCAAGTAAACATTACGCACACACTTTTTAGAAACATTCTTGAAACTGCCCACTAAAGCCGCATATCATTGTTTTCAGAATTTAATTGGCTATACGATGCGCCAGTCATCCTCCCACTCGGCTGTAACTGGCTTGATCTTTACACACAGGAATGGGGGGAGGCACTTACATTTGACACAGACTATAGTTGGCTATTGAAGGCTTTGGACAGGGCATGGAAGCTCCTATTGGGTCAAATGAGGTGTCAATCAAAAGGTCAGAGTGCAGCATCCATTCTGATACTGGATATAGGAAATGTTTACATCTGAACTGAAGTTATGACAGAGAATATGTGAAAGAAAAGGTGCTTTGAAATGATGCAACAAGAGTCTGTGGATATTTATTGATGTAATAATGTGATTTGGACTAAACATTTTACTTGATTTGATCGTTTGGACATTTGACAATGTAACATCACCATTTTGTCGGGATGTTATGGATCAGTGGACTACTATGAGGCTTCATAGGTGAGTTGCCTAAATTTTGTTATTGTTTGTTTATATGTTGGTGGTCTGACAAAGATATAGATTGTACCTGCTGTTGTGATTGTATCTTAAAATGGTTTATATCAATAGAAAATCAAGAAATGTAGCTTTCCAATGATATGTAGCATGTGTACCAATTTACACAGAGCAGTTGTGTACATCGCATAGTTTTATTTTTAACATTTACAGGCCCGCCAGCGGGCTGTTAATATGAGATCTATAAATCCATGTCTTCTGAAGAGATATGATAGGTGTGGTTAAGAAACCGATCAATATTTAAGTCCTTTTTTACTATTAATATGCACAAAGTGTGAAGTAGTAAACGGATAGTAAAGGAAACAGCGGAGAGTTTACGGAAGTAAAAGCTGTTAGTGGATGCGAGCAGAGAAAACTGAGTGCAGAAAGAGGAATAAGACATCAATATCCAGTGGCACAAGTGTCTTCTGTGTGGAGAAGCATTCGGGCTTAAAGACTGATGTGAGTGAAACGCGGAAAGAAGGGGAAAGCGCAACCAGCGAACGGTCATCCCAGGGACGCTGATGGTAGGATCAAACATTCTCTAGTCAGGAAAGGGTTGATTATCTCTCTAATCTGTGCTATTTGAAGATGATCATGGACTATTTAGAAATTAATTGACTCATATTGTGAAACATTAGTGTTTGGAGGTAATGTACATATTGTTCATGTGTGTGTTTACACTAAGTAACAGTGAATTGTGACCACAAATTGTTTCAGTTTGTTAACACAATGTGTATTAGGCTTATTATGCTTAAACTTATTATGCTTAGACTTAGAAATAAGTGAATGTTGAGACAGTTGTGCATAAGAAAATTTTATTCACATAGTATTTTGTCTATATTTAAGTAAATGTTAATAGTAATGCTAGTGTTTATTTTTTGTTTCTTTAAGGTTATCAACCTAACAAAATCTATCAAAATCTAACAAAAGCTAAGAAAAGCTAACAAGTAAGAAAGATTCATCTAAGTGGTTAAGAAAGCAACTTAACAAGCAAATTCATGAAGGAAGCTAAATGAACAAACTGAAGTGATTATCTGGATTTGTGTACCACTGAATTGAATTGAAACTGAGTTTAATTGGACAATCTGAACCTTGGATCTGACTACTGTTTAATCTGTTATGGAATCTGTTGATAAATGAATACAAGTTGTGGAAAGTCCATATGGAATTGTTCCGTGCGTCCTTTTGAATGGCTGATGCTCATTTTCGAGTTAGAGGCAGATGCTGATGTGTAAAATTCCCTGGATAACTCGACACAAAGAATGCGATAAAAGGTGAACTCTTAGGAGGGCTGTTTGAACGTATTTATTGTAAAAAAGGACTTGTAATTTGATCTGTTTCTCACCCACACCAATAATATCACTTCCGAAGACATGGATTAAACCACTGGAGTCTTATGGATTACTTTTATGCTGCCTTTATGTGCTTTTTGAGCTTCAAAGTTTTGGTCACCATTGACTTGCGTTGTATGGACCTACAGAGCTGAAGATCTTAAATTGTGTTCTGCAGATGAAAGAAAGTCGTACACATCTGGGATGCATGAGGGTGAGTAAATGATGTGAAAATGATCATTTTTAGGTGAACTACCCCTTTAAGTTGCTAAGAGTAGGCTTGGGAATCGGTTCCAGGTTCCGGTTTGGAACCGGTTCCAAACTTTCCGATCCATCGGAATCGTACGCGTCCACACGTTAACGATTCCACTAACGATTCCTAATGTTCCGCTCCATCCATTCCGCGCCGCGCATGACGCCGGTCACAGTATGCGACTGGATCCATTCCCGCGTCGCGGCATGACGCTACAGTATGCGACTGGATTTTAAATCCCCAAAAGCGCGATAGCTACGAGACGTAAACGATCGAGAGTGTGGCTTAATTTTACAAAAAAGACGATCAGCAACATTCAGAGTGTAATCTTTGCAAAGCGTTCTCGCTAGGGGAGCACAACAAATATGCTCAAACACTTAAATAACATACATGGCATTAAATACCAGGAGTGCACTATATTTGACAGCCTGCGCTCCACAAACAATGGTAGGTAGGCTTATAAGTTATATCAAAACATTAATTCTAGATAAGTAACCAATGATCTTTTCTAACTAAATAGTCAAATTATGTGCAAATATTCGCTCGTTTAATTCATTGTAGATGGTGACAGTGACAGACAGCCTGGTGAGAGTAGCGAGAGAGAGACCCCTTTCACGCTAGCTGCTCAGGGAGCCAAGATGACAGAGGAAAGGGTGAACGAATGTCATCGCAAGGTTGTGAGGTTCGTTGTGAAAGGTTTGCACCCTTTCATGACAGTAGAGCAGGTCGAATTTCGGTAGGTGGGAGAAATACAATATTGTTATCAAGTAGTCTGTACGGGTGACCAGTACGTCCTGAAAAAAATCGGACAGCCCCGACCCCGTGAGCCGAGAGCCAATGTTCCGAATTCGTCCAAATTGTCCCGAAAATGATAGAACTAGAGCAGCAGTCCTTTTTCACCCAAAAGCGGCATGCTGAACAAAACACGCCGGTTTTCTCCGTATGCAATGTTAAACAAGCCTTGAAACACACAGCCCTTCTGTCAGTCAAATATCCTCCTGTCATCACGGAGTTGCAGGCGATAGCCTAAATCTTTTTTTTAATTAAGTAAATTTCATTGCAGTTTTATTGTTTTTAATAGCCTGCCTATCAGTGTTTTTCATAGGTTCGATTTAATGCTTAATCAGTATACAAATTAACGCTTTTCATGATCCCAGACTTTTGTGTAGCATGCTTGTTTACAAGACACACTACTCGTCTATGGAGAGTATATTTTTGAGAAGTATATAAAATGTAGACTGAAAGTATACTTTCTTATTTTTAGTTGAAAAGAAGTGTACTAATAGAACACTTTAATAAACTTTAAATTATTATTATCGCTGTATACAAGATCAGGTTCAGTTTTCATTCTCTAAAACCACTTTAAATTAGACATTCAAAGCCAACAACTCTCAAAGCCACCCTGTAAGTGTTCAGCAAATGGTACAGGAATCGATATGGGAATCGATAAGGAATCGCATCGATAAGCAGACTCGACAATGGCATCGATATCGATAATTTCTTAACGATGCCCATCCCTAGCTAAGAGTGTGACAGTAAATTTGGCATCTTCTCTCTTCAGAAAGTGTTTAATCCGCTGCTCTCTATTTGTTTTATAAGTGTAATAGTGGATTTCCCTGCTATCGTTTACTACATTAAGAATGTCTTTAAAAGATGCAGACAAGTGGAGTGATAAAAACAGAAATGTCCCGTGCTGTTTTACTAAATATCCTGGAACGCCTTTTTTCAATCAGACCGAAGGATCAAAACCGTTACATAATCACAAATAAAGCTGCAAGAGCATTCAAATATTTGATATTTTTTCTCTCGCTCTCTCTTTAGCGTGTCGGTCATTTTGACCCGGTCACCCGCAGCCCACTGACACAAGATCAGCTGATTCCCAATCTGGCCATGAAGGAAGTGATCGATGCTTTCATTCAGGAGAACGGCTGGGTGGAAGACTACTAAACACACACACACACGCACACACACACACATGTTGTGTTTCCATGTTTTATGGGGACTTTCCATAGACATAATGGTTTTTATACTGTACAAACTTTATATTCTATCCCCTAAACCTAACCCTACCCCTAAACCTAACCCTCACAGAAAACTTTCTGCATTTTTACATTTTCAAAAAACATCATTTAGTGTGATTTATAAGATGTTTTCCTCATGGGGACCGACAAAATGTCCCCACAAGGTCAAACATTTCGGGTTTTACTATCCTTATGGGGACATTTGGTCCCCACAAAGTGATAAATACACGCTCACACACACACACACACACACACACACTCGAACAGACTGCAGCAGAGTTCTCCGATACACAGAATGAATGAATTCCTCCCCTGTATGTTCATGCACTTTAATCTGTGGAGTTTTGCTTCAGAATATCGTCCCTATAGAGGCCACCGGCCCCGGGTCACCTCGCTCTCCGTCTGTCGGTCTCTCTTTCAAACTCTTTCGGATCAACGCTGGTCTCTCAGATACGATCAAACTGGAGATGAAATGAATTATTTTACCCATGCTCTCTCATCTTGACTTAAAGGGAAACTTCACCCAAAAATGCACATTTTGTCATCATTTACTCACCCTCATGTGGTACCATTCGTGTTTCTGTTTGTCATTTAAGGAAAGTTGATGTTGATTTATTCTACCAAGCTCCAAAAATAATCAAAACAGTGACGTCATACAAATGGCCCATATGACTTGTATGCTATAGTCATACACCAGCTTTGTGTGAGGAACAGACCGAAATTTAAGTCATTAATCGATCTCGCCTTTCGACGTTGGTATTGCAGAATTTGCAGTCGTGTGATATCACAAACCAAAGGCTTTTGGCATCAGTGATGTCAGACCTGGTGTGATGCGTTCTAAGGCGCCAAAAGAAGATTTTCAGTGAATAACTATTAATATATCAGTCTGGTTTTCGCACAAAGCTATCGTATTGCTTCAGAAGACTTGAAATATAGTGTCCACGTCGTATGAAGTACTTCTGTGATCACTTTTATGATGTTTTTTTAGTGCCTCGTTTAAATCCACACAAATACGCAAGCAGTACGGAAAAGAGCAGCTCGGACATTATGCTAAGTATCTCCTTTTGTATTTAACAGAAGAAAGAAAATAATACAACATGACGGTGAGTAATTGACGATAGAATTGTCATTTTTGGATGGACTATCCCTTCAAAAGACATGTCCAATTATCCCTTTCCATAGATTTGTTTTCAGATGTTTGACACTTTCAGTGTAAGACATTGGCTAATGTTGCTGTCACTGGGTTCAACAGTTAAGCGGTTGAATAATTCTACTGTTTAAAGCAAAAGACAATGCTGTAATTTCATTATTGAATGTGGAATTATAAACATCATTAATGAGACACTCATTAAGAAGAGGAAACGTCATCGTTGCACAAGTTGGTGTGTGTGTTTATTTGTGTGTGTGTGTGTGTGTGAGAGTTTATTCTTTAGGGGCTACTAGTCACTATAGATATCTATATGCAGAATGAATGCGCTATGCGAGTGTAAACAGGTATAACATGTAGAATGTTTCTAAGATACTTCTAAAGCTTGGGTTATGGCAGGATGATGATTATAAAGTTTTGTAATGAGCGTGTAATCCCCTACATGTATCCTGACTTTCATCCATCTGCTGGCTGCCAATCAAAACAAACTGAGAATCTGAGACATAAAGATGACATCATCATTGTTATGGTGTATAATACGTTTAATCTAACTTTGTATCTGTGTTAAAGAGAGAGGTAAGTGATCAGACTTTGGGGAAACTGAAATAGTTTTCTGTCAGACAGTCACACGGGCACACGTACACTTGTCCTGTGTAGTATCAGTATTGTTTTGGTCAGACAACTCTTGCTAGTAGCTGGATATTATGGTTCCAGATCTGTTCATCTGGCTCAGTTCAGAATATTACTGAGATGTAACTTATTTAGGTTTGATGCATGAAAAATAAATGTTTTTATTATAATTTTTTTTTATGAAATGTGTTGAATTGAGGCTTATTCTTTGCACACAAGCCTTTGTGCTGTTTCAAAGTTGTACTCATGATCCCAAAAAAGCAAATTAGATTCCTGTAGCCCAACTCTGATCATGTGTATACATTAGATGCACTATAAGACACATTGGGAAAGCATCTGGCAAATTAATTATCCAAAGGAGTTAAATGCTGGAAACTATTAACCTATTAATTTCATTCCGATCATTTTTTTATGTAACCCAAGACTAAAAGGCTTATCAGAGTCAATTATTGGAGTTACACCTCTTGCTGTTGCCCAAAAAAAGGGGTTTCACTGTTTTAAATGGAACATGATGAGCATGTGCTTTGATTCTGAAGGCAACTGCTACATCACACATCTCTTTAACTAATTTCACGTTATAGATGCAGTCATTCATGACATGCTACTGAAGACCTTTTTGGCAACTATATACAGTGGCAAGAAAAAGTATGTGAACCCTTTGGAAATGGCTGGTTTTCTGAATGAATTGGTCATAAAATGTGATCTCATCTTCATCAAAATCACAAGTATAAACAAACACAATGTGCTTAAGATAACAACACACAAACAATTATAATCTTTCATGCCCATTAAACATTTTCAGTGCTCTGGAAAAAGTAAGTGAACCCTTGGATTTAATAACTGGTCGATCCTCCTTTGGCAGCAATAACCTCATGCAAACGTTTCCGGTAGCTGCGGATTAAACCTTCACGACATTCATTTTTGGACCATTCTTCCTTATTAAACAGCTTCAGCTCGAACATATGAGGATGTCTGGTGTGAACGGCTCTCTTGAGGTCATTCCACAGCATCTCTATTGGGTTCAGCTCCGGCTCTTACTGGGACACTCCAAAAGATGGATCTTCTTTTCTAACTCTAACTCCCCTTTGTTACGCCATATTTAGTGGTTTCATGTTCTTCACAAACAATTCAACCGTAGTTTCATCTGTCCACAAGACATTTTTGCAGTAGCGTTGTGGCGTGTCAAGGTGGTGTTTGGCAAACTTCAAGCGTGCAGCAATGTTTTTGTTGGAAATCAGCGGCTTGCATCGTGATGTCCTGCCAGTGACACTATGCATGTTTAATGTTCCCTTTACAAAAGGCTTCACTTTGATGTTGCGCTGCTAAGCGCTACGGGGGAACAGCTTTCGCTGTGAGCCGAGCTGAATTATGTGTGGAACACGTCAATGAACATTGACCGGAATTTATAGCCTCGGCTGATGTAATCATTAGATGCACCTGAGGCCAGGCTATAAATGGATACGTCACCAGGTGTCGTCAGAAACTCTTTTTTCAGAGCGATTCTGTTTCTGTGTGTTTCACACACTCTGTCAAACTTTCTTTCCTCTGTTAGGAGATAGATTCTGTTAGGCAGTGTGCAGTGAACTTTGTTCTATTTTTCTCTTCTGTTTAGAAAATATTATATATATATATTTAAAAAAAAAAAAAAAAGAGAGAGAATGACAAAGCAAACGGTGCGTGTTCCCCTCTTCTCGCTCTATAGCTGAAGACGGCACACATCAGTTTTTGCTGTTTGTTTGGGGGCAGAGCACGCTGCTCTCGCGTTGCAGCAGGGCGGGTGCGAGCACTGCGATTTGCTTTAACAGGCAGAGTGCGTCGTGCTCGCCTCGCTTGCTTCCGGGAGTCAGCACTCACGAAAAGATCGCTCGTGGGGCTCGTGCATGGATTTGGCTGAGGAGCAAGAGACGGGTTAATCCCTTTCTCTCACTCTCTCCCCAAACCCAGCTGGTCCTTCACATGATCTCGGCCGCTCCGACGCTTCTTCGGATCATGAGGTGGATCGCTATTCTCTTCCCGCCTCCGAAGCTTTCCGTCCGCGATAAAAAATCTACGGAGGAATTGCTCGATGTTGTTATCGTCGGGTTGCCAGATTGGACTGGCCACGCAAAAAGAGACCCCCAAACGCACCAATTAGGGGATAGATTTTATCTTCCAGTCTAAGAAAGGGAACGCCTCATGGGTCCCTTCCCTTTCTTTGATAACCTCCATGAAGAGCTTTTTCGCTCATGGAGAACCCCTAAAAATTAATATATATATATATTTTCTTCCCGTGTTCACATACCCTCGACGCCATTTTATTCGACTATCGTGGGTGCTGAGGCACGGGGTATTCAGTGATGCCGCCGGTCGAAGAGACGCTTATGGGCTATCTCTCCGGGCTCGGCATCGTCACTTAAGAAGCCCTCTCTCCCTCAAAGCCTTGTAGGACAACCTCCACTTTAGTGGGAAGGGCTTATCAAGCAGCAGGTCAGGCTGGTGCTGCTCTGCACACTATGCTGTTTTTCAGGCGTACCAGGCTGACCTCCTGGACGACCTGAGTGTGGGTTCTGGCGCTTGACGAGCAAGCCTCAGACCCACCTCGGTCCTGACTGAAGGGAGGCTCAAAAGCAAAGCGTGGCGAGTCGTGCTCCTCCTCCCAGGGATTGGGGACAGTCTCGCCCTGCCAGCCCTCAAGCAAGACCTCAGGACTATAAATTCTAGTAAGAGAAAACCCTGACGGTCTTGTGCCTAGATTAGGGGTAGCTCCCTCGGGACGGGCGCGTGCTTCACTTCACCCCTCCCGGTACCCCCTCGAAGCCCCTCCATTCCCGCCACCTCTGGTGTTTCGGGTTGCAGAGGCTTCCGTCAAAATTGGGTGTTTTCGCTGTTCCTGCATTTTATTCAGGACGCGAAACACCCGACAACCCCTCAACAGGAAGTGTTAAGATATAATACCCATCTCAGAGATCCTTGCAGCGTGGAAACTTCTGCCGGATATATTCTGTTCTGTGGGTCTTATAAGGGCGTCAGGATTTAATTCTCTCGCCGCTTTTCCGTGTTTCAACGGCGTGTTCTCACTATCAGTAACCGAATTTCTTTTTTTGTAAAAAAAAAAAACTCAATCTCCTGGTTAAAGGGGCCATGGTATGTGTTCCCCTTCCAGAGAGAGAGTTAGGTTATTACACTAAATACTTCCCGCTTCCCGTGGAGGGTGAGGGGTGGCGCCTGGCTTAGATCTTAAGCTTGAACTACCCGTGGGTGTTCAAGTCCAAGATGATGCCTGTCAAGACGGTCGTGTCTCAAGCCCTACAACTCGTTTGGCTGGTCACCATCGATCTTATGACGCACTTCTATACTTCATTTAGAAGTTCTGCCACAACATGGAAAGTTCCTGAGGTTCACTTCCGGGGCTGAAGTCTTCCAGGGTCAGGTTCTTTCACTCAGCCTAGCCCTTTTACCCGCACATTCACAATGCATGATGTAGCGCTGGCTCCTTGCGACTCCGGGCATCTGCATTCTGAATTACGTAGATCGACTGGCTGATCCTAGCGCAGTTCCAGGAACTGGCAGTTCAGCACAGGGACATCGCCTTAGCTCATCTGTTTCTCTGGGGTTGAGGCTCAACGCCAAGAAAAGCGCCTCTCTCCCACTCAGAACACTGTCTATCGGGCATCGTATGGAGTTCAATCACAATGCGGGCACAACTGTCTCCCGCTAGGATTGAGTCCATTCAGATCACCCTGAGCAGAGTCAGGCTAGGTTGCACTGTTATCAGTATCAACGATTTCCAGGTCTCAGGGCTGAACGCGCCCACGGTGATCCCTCTGGACCTTCTGCTCATGAGACCGCTTTTGTTGTGGCCAAAAGCCAGGGATTTCTTCCAAGGGCCAAAACCCTGGGCTAAATAGGGTTACGCCTCAGGCTTCGTTCCCTTTCTATGTGGTTCAGACCCCGGTTTTCTGCCTTGGGTCCCACTCTAGGTGCGTCTTGTTGTCGCAGACTGCTAACGACAGACGCCTCCCTGACGGGCGGGTAGCGGCCTTAAGTGGTCAGTCCAGCTTAAGGGGATAGGAGGGTCGCCAGCTCGGTTGTCACAGTCACTGTCTCGGGTTGATGGCTGTATTTCTGGCCCTGAAATACCTCCTCCTGAGGCTGCCATGTCTTGGTGCGGTGGACAATACAGCTGTAGCCTCTTACATAAATCATCAAGGAGACCCACGCTCTTGTCAGCTGTATTTCTGACACGCCGGATTCTCCTTAGGGCCCAGGGTAAACTCCTGTCACTCAGGTCAGTTATATCCCTGGACGCCTAAATGTGGGAGCAGATTTGCTGTCCAGACAGAACATACCGAGGGGCAGTGGAAACTCCACCCCGAGGTAGTACAACAAATTTGGGAGAGATTTTACAGAGCAGAAGTGGACCTCTTCAGCCTCTCAAGAGACTGCGCTAATGTCCCTCTACTTTCTCTGAGTCACCCAGCCCCCCTGGGTCTGGACGCTGATGAGCATACATGGCCCAGAATGTGTCGGTATGCTTTTCCCCAGTTTCTCTGCTCCCAGGAGTCTTAGCCAGAGTTCAGCCAGCAAGGGTCTTGCCTCTTACTGATAGCCTCACTGGCCGAACAGGATTTGGTTCTCAGAAATTATATCTCTCCTCGACGGCTCGCCTTGGGCGATTCCGGACAGGAGGGACCTTCTGTCTCAGGCACGGGACGATATTTCATCCCCGGCCCGAATTGTGAAACCTTTCATGTCTGGCCCCTAAGGGTACCAAATGAGGTTCACGGGGTTTTTCTTGAGATTATCGAGACCATTTCAAGTGCTAGGGCTCCTCCACTTGGAACTGATCTGGGTAGATTTTACAGGGCAGAAGAGGACCTCTTCGCCTCTGTTGATAGCGCAATGTCTCCTCTACTTCTCCCGAGTCGCCCAGTCCTCCCTCCCTCCCCTTGGGAGGGGCTGAACGTAGTAACGCAAATGCACCTGCATGCGTTTCCTTCTACTAAAGTTCTTATTACAGAACCAGCTAACTGCCAGTTTGTTTCAGTTCTGGATTTTCTGTAGAAAGAACTGTCAGCGGGCACTTGCCTCGCCACTGCCAGGTTCTATGTGGCCACTGCGGTTTGCCACGGCTTGGTGGGCGGGTACCCTCAAAGAGGCATCCTCATTATTGCCCGGCCTCACGAGGCGCGGTCAAGCTTCGCCAGTAGGTTTCAGGGCGACTCTACCAGAGGGCTCTCCTCCTCTAAAACCTTGGCTAGAGGTCTCCCTCTGCAGCAAGTTTGTGATGCGCAGGATGTCCTCTCCGCACACATTCATTGGATTTTTATAGTTTGGATGTTTTGCCACTCCGGGCTCTTATGCCCTTGAGTCGACATCTCAAGCTCATGTCTGGACAAGTTTGTGATGCGGCAGGCTGGTCCTCTCCGCTCACATTCATCAGTTTTTATGACAAGTTTGTGTTGCGATAGGGTTCTCTTCGCACACATTCATCGAACTTTATGGGTTAGATGCTTTGCTACTCCGGACTCTTATGTCCTTGAGTCGACATCTCAGCCCATGCCTAAACAAGTTTGTGATGCGGCAGGTTGTCCCCTCCGCACACATTCATTGCACCTTTTAGTTTGGATGTTCTGCACTCCGGGCTCTTATGCCCTTGAGTCGACATCTCAGCTCATACCTGAACAAGTTTGTGATGCGGCAGGCTGGCCCTCTCCGCTCACATACATCAGTTTTTATGACAGGTTTGTGGTGCGATAGGGTTCTCTTCAGACACATTCATTGAACTTTATGGGTTAGATGCTTTGCTACTCCGGGCTCTTATGCCCTTGAGTCGACATCTCAGCTCATGCCTGAACAAGTTTGTGATGCGGCAGGCTGGTCCTCTCCGCCACATTCATCAGTTTTTATGACAAGTTTGTGTTGCGATAGGGTTCTCTTAGCACACATTCATCGAACTTTATGGGCTAGATGCTTTGCTACTCCGGGCTCTTATGCCCTTGAGTCGGCATCTCAGCCCATGCCTAAACAAGTGTGTGATGCGGCAGGTTGTCCTCTCCGCACACATTCATTGGACATTTTTAGTTTGGATGTTCTGCACTCCGGGCTCTTATGCCCTTGAGTCGACATCTCAGCTCATACCTGAACAAGTTTGTGATGCGGCAGGCTTGTCCTCTCCGCTCACATTCATCAGTTTTATGACAAGTTTGTGTTACGATAGGGTTCTCTTCGCACACATTCATCGAACTTTATGGGCTAGATGCTTTGCTACTCCGGGCTCTTATGCCCTTGAGTCGGCATCTCAGCCCATGCCTAAACAAGTGTGTGATGCGGCAGGTTGTCCTCTCCGCACACATTCATTGGACTTTTTTAGTTTGGATGT